>NC_091837.1:89835838-90136910 GCF_037783145.1 Equus przewalskii | reverse complement strand
TTGTGCATCGAGGATGAGTTCACTCCAGGAGGGAATAAAGTGTTTGATTAAACTGCCATTTATGGGAATCATTAGACTCCTGCTGTGCAGGCTGGATTGCTTCTGTGCTTAAAGCTTGCATCTCATTTGTGATCCATCGTGTCAGGAGTTCTGAGTGGAAGGTAGCCTCTTGCTTCTTCTGTGTAGCTTGAGTTTATCAAACTCTCCCTTCTCCTTACCCTCTGAGACAATGGGGAACACAGCTGGCTGTAGAAGCACAGCAATAATAATGCAGTCATTAGATTAGAAACCAGGGCAATTATCCAATCATCGCCATTCGTGGAGCTGGCATGAACGATCGATGGTGGTCCTAGAATGCACAGTATTTGGATGGCATTTTATTAATTAGCATTTCCCCCTGCTTGCTGGGGATGATGATTCGTGAGTTCTAAATGAATGTGAACACAGACAACAAAGAACGGCCTCAATATCGCAGTTACCATGCCAACTATCTCATATTCATGTTCTGATGACATTCTTGATTGATTCTTTAGGGAACGCTGGTTACCAGGCAAGCTTAAGGCAGTCTTTTTTTCTTGGTATCTTGACAACATTTCTCTTTTCTCCAAGGGAAATACCAACGCCTCATCATGGTGGGTATTACCTCAGCCCAGGCCTGTAAATTTTATTATTAAATATTTATTAAAATTAAACCAGATAGTCTGATCAATTATTCCTGATAAGGATTTCTCTCTGGTGTTGGGGCTTTGCCTCAAGGGAGGAAGCAGAGCCGTGATTGCCTGGGTGAGCCACTAGGTGGAGCGACTGGAGAAAGTATTTGCATTCGGCCTTGGATATGATTGAGGAAAGAAATGATGGGCTCTTGATGGGTCTGTGGATAAAGTGATGATTGCTTGCCTTTTTTGACAAGTTTGGTAGAGATCTTAGGGATGAGATATCAGCTTGACAATTTCCTATCTGTCCAGCATAAAATCAATTACATTTCTAGTTAAACATATTAGGAGGAGAGAGACTTTTGATTCAAATTTAGGCCTGTTTTATTTTAGTTTTTATTTAGAGCAGGTCATGCTTTTCTGAAGGCAAAAAAAATGTTAAGAAGAAAATTAAAAAGAAAATTCCTCTTGTCTCCATTCATGTGCATGAATGCAACTTTCCCCGTGGAGTCTCTATCCTGTTTGGTTTTAAACTTAAGGTTGTAAAAACTTTTCATGCACGATATTATCTCCCTGGTAATGGAAGCAATGAGCTGTCTGTGATGCTCAATATATATTCAATGTATGGCATTGTTCTCCCATTAAACACACCTCTTTATTGGTGTAGAATGATTGGGTCACCTAGCTGGTGGCATACAACTCCTGAAAGACGTATGAAAGCCCTGTGGGAGCCCAGTAGAACAAACACACTCTGAAAGTGAACCACAGGACAGCTCTCCACATGCCCTGCTCGATTCCCCACTCTTACCTACAAAATGCTGCATTTTGTTTGCGATTACTTCTGTTTAAAGCTTGTGTAATCTAGGTATTTAGCCAAGTGCTCTTGGTTTGAATATGTTTATCGGTGAACTTTCTCAACGCTTTTATTTTACATTTTATTGTAACAGACTCTTCGCATTGGCTGCAGAAGAGGCAGCCCTTGGATAGTGAGCTCAACCGTTATTATGGGTCGACATGAATAGGTGTGACCTCTTTGGAGAGCAGTTTGGCAAACACAACAGCATTTAAAATGCTGTATTCATTCATCCAGCAATTCCAGGCCTGGGAATTTACCCCTAGTGCATGCTTGCACAAAAAGTCAAAGGGGTATACGTGCGGATCGTTTTATTGCAGCATTGTTGGTAAGAACAAAAACCTGGAAACAACCTAAATGTTCACCACTAGGAGGGTGGTTAAAGGAATGAAGGTGTATCCACACAAGGAAATGCAGGGCAGGTACTCAGACGCATTAATTACACTGACATGTTTAGTGGTATATCGCCCGTTTATTGATAAATCTCAAACAATGTTCAAGAACTATTAAGTGAAAAAATGTAGAAGGATATTTATGATATGGCGCCATTTGTATAAAAAGTAAGGATAGGTACATGCATGTGTGTATGCTTGTACACATAGAAAAATCTGGAAAAACACACAAGAAAATGGTAACTAGTATCTTCAGGAAATGGAGCCAAGGGGAAGGGGTGAAATGTACTTTTCCTCTACATTTTGTATTCCTCTGGCTTGTTTGACTTCTTTTTTATCCTGTAAATACATTATTTTTAAATGTATTATATAATATTATATATTATTTAAATTATATAGAAAAAGTGGGTTACTTTCCACTCAGCTGGGTTACTCTCTAAAATTCGGCACCGATGTCCTGAGCATCACTGAATGGTTTAGGAGGCTCCTCCACCCAGGCCTTCATGTTGGCTGCCTCCCTGGACTTGATATTGAAGCCCTCAGAACTGAGTCTGAACTCTAAGACTGGACAGTAGAGACGGCTCTTGTCCTCTCTGCTCTGACGCCGCAGCCCTGCTTCTCCTCCAGGTATGTGCTTGTGCACCCGCGTCTCTCTCTGCCCCCACCTGTCCTGTGCTCGGCCAAGATGTAGGCAGAGCTGCCCCGTGCGGGGTGACAGCTGCCACCTCGCCACGGGATAGACGCCTAATGGGCCTAGGAAGTCAGTTTCCAGCTCTCAGAGGCTCTCTCCTTGGAACAGGCTGAAAAAGCGACATGATGGATGCTTCATCCGCCACCTCCCCAGGAGGATGCTTCACTGACTTCACTGCTTATTGACTCAAGGCCCTGCTGCAATATGGTGTGAGGGACTCAGGGATTTGCTGACTCTTCCAAGGTTATGGGGATTGTCACTAAAATGCATGCGATGATCTGAGCTACCTCCCTGACTTCTACGCCTCTAGTTTCTGTTCCTC
Source organism: Equus przewalskii (assembly GCF_037783145.1). Lineage (NCBI taxonomy): Eukaryota > Metazoa > Chordata > Mammalia > Perissodactyla > Equidae > Equus > Equus przewalskii. The sequence continues at coordinate 90,133,999 of NC_091837.1, read as the reverse complement.
CTTCTCTACATTTAAAGCCCAGTTAGAATCTGTAAAGTTATGGCTTTGCAAACCCAGACTTCTCAGGAAGACTGAGCTCAGGAGGGTACAGTGGTGGGCAACACAACTGTCCTGATTAGACTGTTATCTCCATCACCACTCTTTAAGAAAGAAGGGAGGGGGCGGAGTACACACAGCATTCTCACTCTAAAGCGATTGCTGTGATCGTTTTTCAGGATTATTTCTGCCCTAATTTCTTCCAAATCTGCAGCACAGATATGGCACCTGTCAGAGGTGTTCCTGGCCGTGAGGGCAATTTGCACCTAGGAGGTTGGACATGGTGCCTCTCTAATGGGCTGTGTCAGCTGAGTGGCTGTCTTGACCCACACAGGTTGTAGAGGACTTGCTTTTAGTTGGCGTTGTACAGGAGCCTGTCCTTCACACACGTGGGGCATTCACCATGATGTGGGCTCGGTGAGTCGAGGAGTAGAAAGAAAGATTTCTTGGACTCTCAAGGTCTGGCAGTAGTGCTCTTTTATTCAGAGAATAGTATGGAATAGCATGGGGACAGGACCCATGGGCAGTAAAGAGCTGCAAACATGGGTTGAGGGTAGGGCTGAATTTAAGGAATAGGTATGTGAGTTATCTCTTTACAAGACAAAGGAAAGATTATGTAAAAAAAGTTATTAAGATGGTGTCAGTGCAGGTGGGGTCTGGTTATTGGGTGGTCCTATACCTTTAGATAAGAATCAGATCAGATTAAGTCAGGACGCCCTATGCTTCCTGGAGGATGATACAGATCGGTATGTAGGGCAGGTCACCTTGGGCTCCTCTCCCTGGGGCAGCCTCAATCTTCATCAACCAGACCTGCGGAGGAATGGACACTGTGCATCACTTAATAGCAGCCCGGGCCAGAGTAATGCCTTTTTATCGGGTGGACAGGGCCAAAGACTGCTGGCCTTGTCAAGGATGGCCCTTTTGATGAATTACAAGTCAAAGCTAACAAGTCAGCTGCATTTTTGACTATATTTTTCTATGTAGGATCCATAGAATTGGCCATTCAGTACTCTTTCTCTTAAAGGCACGTTTCTTTGTTTTTCCTTCATTAAGTAAATAAAACCAAGCTGTCTTTAGATAATTTATTTTCACTTTCTCCCCAGCTCGCTGGGACTTTGTTAAGATTAGTTGTTTTAGCCAACCTACACTGCCTAGCTCCTGGCTCTCCCAGGGCTGAAGAAGGAGCGGAGCTGCAGTGGGGCTGGGTCAGGCCAGTCTCCACCGTGTCCCGGATGCTTGGTGATGTTTGAATTAAATAAGCTGTAGAGAATGTGCCAGAGGGAGACTGCATTGCTCATGGAGTGTCAGGGTGGGACTAGTCTGAGTTCAGCGACTGTAAGATTCCTTAACAAACACTGGAATTTTATGGTGAGGAGGCTATTTTAAAGGTTTGTTTAGCAATTTCCTGAAGTAGAAAGGGGTTAAATAAAACAAACATCAGCCATCACTGGCTTTCACTGTGGGTTCTGGCAGCCTGTCTCCAAATAATGCCATCACTTTCTTGATCACGTAGTGAGGTCTTGTGAGTGGGCCCATTGCTTTCCCTCACTTCATTTCTCCTAGACACCATGTTGGTTTAGCACCATTATTGGTGCCCTGTGATTGTGACTCTCAAACGGAGGCTCCTAGGGTTTCCCTGCAAAGCTATGAGGGAGTCACAGATCAAGCATAATCCTCAAGCCTTCTGTTTCTGAGGAGGTTGCAGGGATAGGGGAACTGATGTTCTCTGTGCTTCTTCCACAGTAAACTCCTCATTCTCCCCCAAGAGAGAGCGTTTTCTTCTACACTCGGCAAGCCCTCCCCTTCTTTGAAATGCCATTGCAGGGCACTACTTTTCCTGTTGCACCAGCTTCCTTTTTCTCTCTCAGCTCATGAGCACCCCTGGTGGCCTTATGTTCTCTTTTGCTATTTCCCTGCTTGTCTCCCATAGGGGCATGTGGCCAGATTGTCTAACTTTTTGCAACTAAGTTATGTCTTGTGGAGGCTAGAGTATGAAGTCCAGGAATGAGGAGAAACACCTCACGTGCTCCCTATAAAATCTATAAATTTTCATTTATAGATTGGTTATGGATTATTTTCTTAAGGAGTAACCCACTTACCCCAACTGTCGATGTCCCCACTAGGAGAGACCTGAGGAGATTGGGTGACTCCAGCAGGGTCCCTTCATGGAACTGCTCCATAGGACACCCTTCCTTCACCGGGATGTGTGGTATTTCTCTTGTTGCTTTGCGATGGGTGTTATTTTTGGAACTTGCTGAAATACTTAAGCATTGTACCAACTCTTTCAGTAAACATGGTCCTTTGTTGGTAGAGCTGTTCAGTCAGAGTCAGTGACCTGTGACAAATAGAAATGGCAAGCAATAGGATATATTGGAGTATATGAGGAAGCCATTTGGTGTAAACCTAATTCAGCCTGACCTTGTTTTTCCAAAAGGGCCTGCCCGGGGCCGTTGAGCATGCATTGTATATCTGCTTTAGACATTCCCTATAGCAAGAACAAAGGCTCTTGAGATAAAGGTGCAACTTCCCTCCCCCTCCCAACATTGGTATTTCCTTAAAGATTAAGCATCTTTCCTTAGGCTAGGAACTGATTGCTGGGCTCCCCTGGGACCACCCAGCTTGAGACAATAGACTTGCTTCCTGCTGCCCCCCCCCCCGCCCCCCCCCCCACCGAGATAGCAGACCCACTACCTGCTGTGTCCATCAAGCACTGTGCCAACAGGGCAATCTTGTGACTATTGTAAGAGGGACATTTCAGTCATATGTGAAACACCCTCTTTGAGGGTATGTAACCACCCTGTATAACACTGCTTCTTTGGAATGCTCCGTTCCTTTGTGGAAGGACTCACCAGGGCCGTGGTCCTTACATTTTAGCTCAGAATAAACTCTCCCAAATTTTCATTTATAGATTGGTTATGGATTATTTTCGCCGACACCAGTAAGTAGAGTTATCAAATACAGCATAGAAAAATACTGACACCAGTTAAACTTGAATTTCAGATAAACAACAAACAATTTATTTTCCTGAAATTCAAATTTATCTGGCAATCCTACCTTTAAGGCCCTCACCCAAACAGATTCTGTCTTCCAATGAGATACTTTCTAGAATGTTTTGACACTGAGAGGTCCCTCTTCTCTCTCCCCATCCTCCATCAGTGTAACAAACTGTTGTAATTTTTCTCAAGACCCTTCCTGTGAAGACTCTCCTCTACTTTTCCTTTTGAATTATAGAGTAAGAAAACCTCTACCTTGTTGAAAATTCTTGTGATTTGCACTCATTCCTACCCGGTTAACATTGTTGACTGTATTAAATATACTCCTGAAATATGTACAATAAATTACTAGAGCAGACAAAAGGGGCAGAGACATCTGTGTTTTCAAACCACTGCTAAGGATGTTAAGAACAACATTTGCTGTTTCCCCGATATTGTAGTCACAATCATTCTTTGCCTCTGCAGCTTCCTTGCAGTAAATGTCTTTTGTGATTAATTAAGCTGATTCAGTTCCACTTCAGTGTTTAAATAATCACAGCTGTTGTTTATTGCTTCGCATCCTAAAAGCAATAGCAGTACTTGCTTAAATAGCCCTTCATGCCAAAACACCCCAAAGTGCAAGATGCTTGTACGTGGCAAAGGGGCATGGTTATTTTTCTGGCAAATGGAAGTTTTTCTGTAATAGTGACAGAGCATCTATATTTTCAAAAAAACTTCAATTCACTTATCAGGGCTTGGGAAATCAGATCTCTTTTTTTTCCCCCCAAGGCTCTACTCTTTTGTAGTGAAAACAGAGGAAACATGAAAAGGAGGGAAGATAGGATCTAAAGCTCGTGGCTGTTGTGTGAATCACCAGTCATACTCTGCAGGCAGGGGCACCACGGCCCTGAAACGCTGAGGATGAAGTCAGAATATCTGACACCTCAGTGTTATGCTGCTCACACTCCCTTCCTCACCTAATTGGGTGTTCTCCCCCTCTGCCCTTGAATTTCCCTTCCTTCTTTTATGTGTAGTATTTTGCATATAGTTGGTCCTGACTATTTCCTGGTTTTATTTTTGTATATTCTCAGATTGTAGAAATACTGATTAAAAAACTCACGTGAAGGCCAGGAGGGGCCAGCTTACTAGCCTTCAAGAATTCCCATCAGTCTTCAACAAATGGTGTTAGGAGAACAGGATATCCACATGCAAAAGAATGAAATTGGACCCTTATCTTAAACTATACGCAAAACTCAGCTCAAAATGGATCAAAGATTTAAATATAAGACCTGAATCTATAAAACTCCTAAAGAAAACACAGGAGGAAAGCTTCATGACATTGGTCTAGGCAATGAGTTTTTGGATACATAACCAAAAACACAGCCAAAAAACCCAAAAATGGACAGGAGGGACTACATCAAACCAAAAGGCTTCTGCACAGCAAAGGAAACAGTCAGCAGGCGAGAAAGCAACCTATGGAATGGGAGATCTTTTGCAAACTGTATATATCTGATAATGGATTAATATCCAACAACTCAATAGCAAAAAACAAATAATCTGACTTAAAAATGGGCAAAGGACTTGAATAGACACTTCTCCCAAGAAGACATACAAATGGCCAACGTATATATGAACAGATGGTTAATATCACTAATTGTTACACCCCCCAAGTGTGTGTGTGGGGGGGTCCTCGGCTCCCTGCAAGACATGCCAATAGTCAGGAGGAAAGGTTGTAGGAGAGAAAGGGTTTCTTTATTACACCTTGCTAGCAAGAGCAAAGATGACTGACTAACGTCTGAAAGAACCATCTTACAAAACAAAGACTACAGCTGGGGGAAGTGGCTGGCCTCTGGGTGGGGGCAGACATCTGGTCTCAGTTCCTAATAGTCCTTTATGGATATGCATTAGAGACTGGACACCGACCTATCCCCTGATCTTTCAGTTGTCATTGATGATGGCTATAGACATAGACTTGCTGCCCTGGGGTCATCACATTCCTAAGGAACTCAAAAGAACAAAGTTATCATCATAAAGCAGCTGGGACGGGCCACAAAATCCACAGAGCATGTCTGGGCTAATCAGAGGTCATTCAAATTTACAACATGGTTTCTTTTCTACAACATGGCTTCCCTTATGCCAATCTTGTGTTGAGCTGGTATCATAATCATGAGGAAAATGTAAATCAAAACCACAATGAATTATCATCTCACACCTTTTAGGATGGCTATAATCAAAAAACAAGGGGCTGGCCCGGTGGCACAGTGGTTATGTTAGCATGTTCTGCTTCACGGAGGCCCCGGGTTTGCTGCTTCAAATCCCAGGTGAGGACATGCCACTGCTTGGCAAAAGCCATGCTGTGGTAGGCATCCCACATATAAAGTAGAGGAAGATGGGCATGGATGTTAGCTCAGGGCCAGTCTTCCTCAGCAAAAAGAGGAGGATTGGCAGTAGTTAGCTCAGGGCTAATCTTCCTCAAAAAAAAACACAAAAAACAAGAAAACCCAAAAGCTAGCAAGCATTAGCGAAGATGTGGAGAAGTTAGAACCCTTGTAGACTGTTGGTAGGAATGTAAAATGGGCAGCATCTATGGAAAACAATATGGAGGTTTTTCAAAAAATTAAAAATAGCACTACCATATTATCCAGCAGTCTCATGTCTGGATATTTATCCAAGAGAATTGAAATCGGGATCTTGAAGAGATATTAGCACTCCCATGTTCATCGCAGTATTATTCACTACAGCTAAGATAGGGAAACAATCTAAATGCCCACCAAATGATGAATGGATAAAGAACGTGTAGTATATACATACAATGGAACATTATTTAGCATTAAAAAAGAAGGAAATCCTGCCATTTGTGACAACATGGATGAACCTTAAGGACATTATGCTAAGTGAAATAAGCCCATCACAGAAGGACACACTGCACAGTTCCACTTATATGAGGCATCTACTGAGAGTAGATTAGTGGTTACCAAGGGCTGGGAGGAGGGGGAAATGGGAGTGGCTGTTCAGTGGGTGTAAAGTTTCAGTTACGCAGAATAAGTTCTAGAGATCTGCTGTGCAACATTGTGCCTGTATTTAACAACACTGTATTGTACACTTAAACATTTAAGAGGGCAGATCTCAAGTTAAGTGTTCTAACCACACACACACACACACAAAGAATTCTCACTGGATGCATAGCTCACTGTGAATTCCCTCCTTTCAGACCTTGCCTCCAGAGTTCAAAGGAGGCTGTAGCTAGTGACAAACTGAGTCACTATGTACGGATGTTATAATTTGAGGTTTTCCATGACTTCACAATCCCCTGGCACAAATATAGTCAATACAATTTTACTGGCCCTTCTCCCCCAGACTCGTTAGAACCTTAGTAACTTAGGTCCCCCAAAATTCTTCTCTTTCCACTCCTCTCCCTGCTCACAAAAATCATTTCAGTCTTAAAATTCAATCTTATTTGTGTTTATTGGCCGTAAGACTGCTGACTCAGTCTCATAGTTCATAAGAGCCTGGTGTATCAAATCCTATTGCCCTAATTAATTTATAATGAAGACTATAATTGCCATAAGGACAAGAAAATCACATTCTCTCTAGTATATTCTCCTCCTGAAATTGAGTCACGTGGAAGCCAAATTGTATTTAGGTGGTGACTTGGTGAACATGGCATCAAGAACAAAGGGAGTCAGTCCCCTGACTCAAATGTTCGTGGCGCATCAGGGGCGTCTGTTACGTCTAGCTCCACAAATAGGCTCTTTCCGCTTTGAGAGCTGACAGTACTGAAGAGCTACTGTGAGCTTTCGCCTCTTCGGTTTCCTTTGTTCTAAGCTGCTGTGCTTCTGGATCGGACACAGCTGGTGCCTCACGTCCTCTCTGCCCATCTTCTACTCCGTTCATATCTCTGGAACCCACTTCACACCAACGTAACCTGACCAAATCTCACAGAGTTTCATTAAATTTCTTTCTTTCTGCTTCAGGGCTTCTCTGAGGCTGAGCGAGGCGACTCACGTGCAAACCCGCAGTGGCAGGGCTTCCACCTGTTGGGTCACAGTTGACAAATGGAGTCTGGGCTGGTGGGTTAACCTTCTCCTCTTCTGAACAATTCTGAGGCACATTATGCATCATTCCTAAAGGGCTCCCAGCAGGACTGAGCTCATGTCCACGATGGCAAACAACTCAAAAACATATCTGCGCGTTATTTTCTTTCTTTCCCTGTTCCGTTCTCCTTAGCCCCCTCTTCAGTTCCTGAGATCGTGTGTCTCCAAACAGTACCTGCACCAAGGTTTGTCTCTGGCTCTGCTCTCTGGAGAAGATGAGGGGAAAGTGGTTTTTGGGATGGTGTTCTAGAACCAGATCATGCACTGGGAGGACTGTGTAAATGGGGCGTGAGAGCCCTGGGTCTTAGGGCTGTCCCAGTGATAAAACTGCATTGGTGGTGGATTAGGATAGGTTGCAGGTGGAAGATAAAGTGTTGGCTGTGCATGGCCAGTGATCCTCACTAGTAGGGAAGCGATGGTCACTAGAAGGATTGTCCTGGCTTTTGTTAATGGCTCTTGAGAAGCCTGGGAAAAATACCAGGCTCGGGTTAGGGAACCCTCCACTGCAGGCTCACGCTGAACAGCAGCCGGCTCTCAGGCAGTCTTTAAAACACCAGTTCTCAGCTTTAGTTTCACATTAGAGTCCTGCAATCTGAGGTCCAGGTGATATCCCAGACCAATAAATTCACGGTTTCTAGAAGTGGGACCCAAGCAGCAGCTTTTTAAAATTCCACGTGTAATTTCAACATTCAGCCAAAATTTAGAACTCCTGAGGACCTTTGTCACCTGAGCTGCAGGGCAGACCGTGCTGAAAACCAGACCCAGGATATAGTGAAGAAGATAGCAGAGCTACCAAGGAGACTGAATTCCTTCCCATGCCAAAGTTAGGGCCTGACAGAAAAAAATGTGGCTCTGAGACGTGGGATGGGGTTATGTGAGAGGAAGACAATTTTAAAGCCCCCCGGTCTCCTAAACGCTCCGCCTCAGCAGGGATAGTGGCCTCCCACTCAGGAGGGAACATCCTCCGCTCACTTGGAGACTCTGTGAAGAGGTCATCAGAGGCAGGGGCTGCATAAGGAGCTAGACTTCCTCCAGATCAGCTCTACCTGCCCACATTGCCAACACTCCAATACCCAAGGTCAGGACACAGCTGTGGGGGACTAGGTCACCAAGAGGACAGAGCATAACTGCCCAAAGCATTGAAAGGCCTGGCCATTCCAGAAAGACCCAGGGGAAACTGGGAGAGCATCTTTAGGGTCCTACAGCATTGAGGACAGAAAATAAGGCAGGGTAGGAGAGAATTATGGTGATGAGAGCGTCCTCCCTTGATGTGTGATTCAGCATCCTTGCAGGGACCCTGAGACAGGTCCTGTGGTGCTGCTGGGATGCCACCTTGAAGCCAAAACTCGTGATGCACCACAGAAATGAGCTAGAGATCCCCGAATGCCTTGGCTTAGTATTGAGAATGGATCAGAAGGAAGGCTCAGGGCGGAAGAGATGTGGGGATGTGTTTATTATGTGAGAGCAGAAAATCCATCACGAGAGTCACCTTCCCTGGGGAGGCTCAGAGGACAACCCTTTAATAAGCAGTTAGGGAAGCCTGGTGAGAAGAACAAATGCTGGTGCCTTTAGGAATCCTGGAATACCACCAGAAGACACAAACACCATGAAGAGTTGGTGGCCTGCCACATGGGGGAAGTTGTAGGTACTAGTGGTCTGGAGCATATTGTCTCAGCCTCTTTCAGATAAATGGCAAGTGATTGGAAGTGAGTCATCTGCCCTACTATTTAGAAAGAGTCATGTTGCTTCGAAAGACTCTGGCATTTGGAAACAGAGTGTTGCTTCAACCCATTTATCAGGTAACTCCAATGCTTCCAGTTTTGAAAGCTTCCCAGAACAAAATCGAGCTGTGCAGCAGGTCCAGCTGCAGTGCGAACTGCTCTGTTGTCCATAGTGTGACTCAGCAAGTCTGATGGTTCTAGAGGTATCCATGGTGGACAAAGGTGCTGGGTAGAAGCCTAATAAGCCGCAAACAGAAGAGTCAGTGCAGTCCCCTGGAGATCTGAAGCAAAGCCTTCTGCAGCAGAGAACTAATCCCCACTTGAAAAGAACTATGCTGCTGGGCCTGAAAGCACGCTGGAGGGGCCCATAAGGGTCTGGGTATTATCAGATCCATCAAACCATCAGGCCAGGCAGGTGTAGCATCAAATCCAACATTGAAAATGGTTCATTGGAGATCACTCTTGGACAGGCCTAGAAGTCCTGTCTGTTACGTGAACAGGTAGTCCAGACTCACGTACCTGTGTCACACCTACGCTTCAACTTACAGCTGTGGCCTTGTGGTGGGGGGTTACTATGACCAACTTACAGAGGAGGAAAAACCTGGGCCTGGTTTCAGACAGTGGGCTCAATACTTTGTGCTGAAAGAAAATGGAGTGCCGCCACACTGCAAGCTCACTCAGGTGGAGCTCGGAAGGAAAGTGATGAAGGGAGATCCTCCTGGAGGGCAGAATGGTGAGCTGTCATTCACTGTGAATGGAGTGAAAATGCTCAAGGTGTGGATATGTATGCAGATTTCCGGCCTGGTGAGGGGCCCGGAGGAGGATGACTGGACACATGTAAGTGTGAGGAAGAGGCATGTGAATGGTCTCACGGCAGAGGGAACACACAAACATTTTATGAAATGCTAATGCCACCCGAGAGCATGACATTAGAGGTTACAGCACTTGTCGGAGAGGGGGACTGTCCTGCGGGCATCAGCCAACCTCTGTCTTTGGCTCCAGGGCTTGAGGACAAGCCCATGAATGGAGTAGCCAAGGTGATGGGCATGGAGGCCAGGCATGAGCTGTCAGCACGAGCTCCCTGGGATCACGGCTGATTCCACCACTGCTGCAGCCCAACTGAGCAAAGTGACATGGCATCCTCTCTCGAGGGCTGGCCACTTGAGGGCAGGGGGTGCATGGTAGACCCCCTTTGTCCACTCAGGGTAACCATGGTTTGCATGTGCTTCCAAGTGAACTTTAGAGTAATGAAAACACACTTTTAGGTAAGGTTCCGCATTTCAGACCTTTTGCTAATTATTATTGGCTTTCAGTAACCCGACTCCATAAGGCTTCCTACCTATCAGCTTGTACCTGTGTTTGGTTTCCTCCTGTGAGTCTTCTCAAGTGTTTTCTGTGCCATTTGTTTCCCATGGACATTTCAAGTTCAGAAAAGCTTAATTTGATGGAATTCTCCCTTCTGTATTAGTAATGACTTTCTTGTAGGTGTAAACTATTCCCTGATCTGTTTGAATCTCTTCTCCCTCTGGGCCCTGAGCCCAGTAAACTACTCCAGGATAATAAACACTTGATAGGTGCTGATGACTCACAGTGGCCATGCCCACCACCGCCTGGAGAGCTTGCTTATTGATCCACTTTGCTCCTTGGTTATTGATCTGAATATTTCTTCACCTGCCTTCTTTTAAAAGGAAGTTGTCTTAAGAAAAACATAGCAATTGGCAGCCATTTCCTATTGACAAAAGGACTGTAATGTAGGTGCTTTTCTTGTCTGTTTTGAAAATACAGACAGAATGACTTTCTTCAAGGCTCTACTCCCAACTTGACAGACCAAGATATTGCTTAGAAGAACTCCCAAGGGTAAGCTGCTTGACAGCTAAGATTGAGCCCACTGTGTCCATTACCCTGTGTCCTCAGCATTGAGCAGAGTTCCGGGCCCCTAGCAGCTGCGAAGTATTTATTGAAAAAAGGGTGAAAGAAAGAAAGGAAGGAAAGAAGAAACAGACAATGAAAAGGACATCATTGTTGGGAGCCAACATGGAGAGAGATCCTCAACACTGAGCCTAGTGCTCCCCTACATCATCCATCCTTGTTGCCCTGTGCCTTCGCCCAGCCCCGTCCAGGGAAGTGACACATGGAAGGCCGTTGCGATAGCTGGGTCAGAGATGGGAGTTATAGAGGACACAGGTAAAACAATTGACAAAAACAATTGGTAACAATTATGTGCTCTAAATTCACCTAGGTGGTGACTGAGTCAACCACTGCTTCACAGACCCTGTAATTTATGAGTTTGGGGAAAATTTAAATGCTGTTGCGTTAGTTTTCTGAGGCTGCCATGACAAATTATCACAAACTGAGTGGCTTAAGACAACACAAATTTATTCTCTCAAAGTTCTGGAGGCTGGAGTCTGACATTAAGGTGTCAGCAGAGTTGGTTTCTTCTGGAGAATCGGTTCCACGCCTCTCTCAGCTTCTGGTGTTGCCGGCAATCCTTGCTCTCTGTCCTGTACATGCATCACTCCAATCTCTGCTTCTGTCTTCACTTGCTGAGCAGCTGTGTCTGGGCTCAAGGAAAGTGCAGCTCCTACCATGCATGGCGTGATTTCAGAACGGGGCGGGAGAGATAGCCTCTTGGTTCTTGGATGTAACAGCATTCTTCTGAAGATCACTGTGGCTAGGTGGCCTCAGGGACCTCCCCCCTTTGTTGAGTGTTGATCCCAACCTAGTCACATCTGACCCCAGTGTCCAGTGAATAACAGGCAAATGCTACTCTGGATTAAATGTTGATGCATCTGCCTAGAGAAATAGTTAACCCAGGGCTGCTTCCCAGTGTTGCTTAATTTGCTGGGTTTAAGAGATTTGAAATAGTTTCCTGAGCCAGGAGGGATTTTTAGAAGTACTTTGACTTTCAAACAGCAAAACTCAGGGTCTTTCATGCCAACGTCTAGAAAAGTCTGAGGACCAAAGATGATGGCAAATGTGGCCTGAGCTGATGTTTCAAACTCTTCGCCAGCTACAGGAACAGGTATGTGAGTGTGGCAGAAATCCTTGGCTTTACAGAGCCCATTCTTGGCTTTTCTGCTCCAATTTACCCCCCTTTACATAAGGAAAGTATTTCATTAGAGCAAAATTCCAGAATATGTGCATCTTTTTTCCCCCACTTTCTGTGATATGATCTTTTGTATCTTTGCTGAATTAAGTCTCTAATTATAAGAGTGTACTTTGGAAAGTGTCTTCTTCTAATAGGCTTTCCCATGCCTGAGGTTAGGCAGGCAGATGTGAAAGGAGGAGTTGCCCCGGGTGAGGGCCGAGGAGATGCGTGTAATCTCCCACAGGACCAGGAGGCAGGCAGGTGGAAGCAGACCTTTTGTTCTTTGGCCAGCATCAGTACCATTATAGCTGGAGTGATTTCCCAGCATCTCTCACGATCTGGGAGCTAATTTTGAAACATTTCCATCTTTTAACTTCTTGCCCACCTCTCGTCTCGGAAAGGGGTAAAAATTCCTGCGTGGCTGGAGACACAGAGCAAACTGGAGGCACAGGTGGCGGACATGGCTTAGAGACAGAGCAAGAGAGGGCAGGCAGGAGGAGAAAGCAGCTCAGAGTGCACAGCCCACTGAGGGGCAGAGACTACAGCTGCGGGTTAGGGGAAAATTTCCTGAATGGTGGAAGTGCCTTCGTTAGAGTGGGTCACTCAGAGCATCCTGTGGGTTAAGGCGGGAGAATGAACAGAACTCAGAGGATCTGAGGGGAACGGGAAGGAGTCAGGAAATCAGGCTCCAGCTCAGTGTCTGGGGTCGGGGTTCCAGGGACCCATAAAAAAAAGGATAAAAAGATCCAGGTTTACAACCACGAGGAGAGAGGAAAGAGAGGCCTTCAGATGGCCGCCATCTGTGACAGTTCAGTCTCCTCAGCTCTCAGCATTTCCGAACTGTTAGCTGGTGCTGAGAGGCTGTCCTGTCCGCCATGATGCTGTGGGGTGGGGGCTGGGGGAAGTTCTGGCTGCAGAGTTGGTAGCAAATGTGGGGCTGATGTGGTCAAGGAACTGAGCCTCCCACATCCACTCCTTGCCTTCTAGAAACGTGTCCCAGGAAGGTAGCTATGTGTCCTGTGTGCCACTCCTACACCCAAGGTGGACCACAATTGTTGGTCACAGCAACACAGCAGAGTGGTTAAGATCATGCGTTTTGCAGTCAGGCCAGTGGCTTCAAATCCTGGCTCCTCCTCTAACAATAAGTGGGCAAGTTACTCTATACAACTAAGTGCCCTCATCTGCACATAACACCTATCTCAAACGTTTTTATGAGGAGTGAATGAAATAATTGTATAAAATATTTAGCACAGGGTCTGGCACATAATTTGCTCTCAATAAATAGCATCACTGATAAAATATAAAATTATTTATATGTGAACTCAATAATAATAAAATCATTACTAACATTCTTAGTATTTCCGGCTGCTTACTGAAGAATTAGCAGTACCCAAAGGGAGGTCCAGCCTTTGTCCTTGGCTCCTGGGAGGTAATCTCCAAACCCTTGGGATTTCCTGAGTGATGGGAGGGTCTTTGTGATTCATGGTGCACCTCTTGACCACACCAGACAGCTCCTACTAAGTAGATGACTCAGGGTGGGAGCTGGCCATCCAGAAGGACCAACTATGTGATTTGAGGGATGGTGCTTGGACAGCCACATGGGCAGTGATTAAATCAATCAAGCCCATGTCCATGTGATGAAGCCCCAATACAAACTATGGCCACCAAGGCTCAGGTGGACTGAGGTATTAATGCTCTGTGTGGGAACTGCCACAAATAGATGCTGGGAGGGGAAGGTGACCCTGAGGACATGGATGCTTGGTGTTTGGAACCTTCCTAGCCCCTGATTCCACACTATTTGTCTGCCGTAGTCTGCTCGGGCTGGGCTACTTTAACAAAAATACCATAAACTGAGTAGCTTATGACAACAGAAATTTATTTCTCACAGTTCTGGAGGCTGAGAAGTCAAGATCATGGCACTGGCAGGTTTGGTATCTGGTGAGAGCTTCCTGGATCGTGGACGGCTGTCTTTTCCCTATATCCTCCCATGGCAGAAGAGGCTAGGGAGCTTGGTGGGAGTCTCCTTTATAAGGGCACTAATCCCAGTCATGAGGGCTGTACCCTCATGACCTAAACACCTCCCAAAGGCCCTATTTCCTAAAACCATCACCTTGGAGGTTAGCTTTTCAACATATAAATTTTGGGGACATAAACGTTCAGTCTATAGAAGTGTCTCTTCCTTTGGCTGGCTCTAATTGTTATCCTTTTGCTGTAAAAAAACTATAATTGTAAGGATAGGACTTTCCTGAGTTCTGTGACTCATTCCAGCAAGTTATCAAACCTAAGGGAGTCCATGGGGGTCCCTGAATCTATATTTAGCTGGTCTGAAGTGAGGGTGTCCATGGGGACCTGAGAGCTTGTAGCTGATGTCAGAAGGCCTGGGCAGACTTGGCAACCTAGAACACAGTGCTCTTAGCCTGGAGTTTGTCTGATGCCAAGTATTTGCTGATCTGAGGCACAACCTCAGAGTCCTGCTCAACACAGCACTCCAGGCAGCCACTACCTTAGTCAGAACTGCATTTGAGAAGAAATCTGTTTGCAGTCCCTGTCCTTTCCTAGAATTCCTGTGCTTATAATCCTCCCAGAAATGGCCCATCTCCTGTTAAATCCCCTGCTGCACTCATTTACATATTCTAAAACCACATCATCACACTTCTGTGCAGTTGTAAACTTACAGTTCCTTTGCACACTGTATGGAGACCCCATATTCATTGTAAGTCCCTATGAAGTGTATACTGCTCTGTACAGATAAGACATTCAATGAAACAGAATTGAATGCAACAACTATTGATTCAACTTCTGTAAAGTGCAAGGCACTTATTCACTGGTCATATAGCCAAGCTACAAACATACAAGGGACAGCAGTTTGTTCCATGGCCCTGAGCACTGAGTTACCTCACCCCTGGCCTGAGATAACTTGCTTTCCTTGTATCATTCTTGGCTCTCAATTCATTCCATCCATTTCTAAAGAGTGAAGGCAGGACTCAGGGTAGACTTTATGGCAGGGAAGGGCAACTTGTATTCCCAGTGTCCCTGCATGTATTTCCCAGCCTCCCTTGCACTCTCTTGGCCTGTACTGAATAGTGGGCTGTGGAGTCTGTAACCACTGCTGTGCAGCTTTCAAGCTGTCTCCTCTCACACCACTGAGGGGCCATGTGCTACAGATGGTGTGGTTCCCAGATGGCGCAGCCTCTGATGAACTGTGTCCTTGAGTATTCGTGTGGAACAGGGACCCCCACTAACATTTTGTGGACATATAATGTGAATGAGACGTAAATCTTTGTTTTATGGTTGAGATTTTAGTTTCTGTTTGTTTTGCTACCACTGCATGACCTAATATTATCTTGATCACTGGACTGACTCACAATCTACAGTAGCACCTTCAACAACATACCCAACTACTAGCTGTGACTTGGAGTTAGAAGAAAACAAAGGTCAGCATTTGTCCTGGGTGGTGGTGAAACCAAGAAGAAAAGGAAGAAGCAGCAAAATTCATATTTATTGGTTATACTTCTGATATTTTTCTCTCCATGTTTGAGCAAAAGCTGTTTAAAATACCGGTTTTACAACATATACTTGGGAAGCCAGCTGTGGTATAGAGCGAGGTTTCTCAATCTTGGCCTTATTGATACTCGGGATGGACAGTTCCTTGCTGTAGGGGCTGTCTGTGTACGGGAGATGTGCGGGAGCATCCCTGGCCTTTACCCATCAAACGCCTATGGCATCCCCGCCACCCCGAAATGCGACAATCAAAAACGTCTTCAGACATTGCCAGTGGCACCCTGGGGTGCACTATCATCCCCCCATTGAACCTCTGACACGAAGAAAGAATCCTTGACTTAGAATCAGAGGGCTTCTTGAATCCTATTTCTGCCGCTTACCAACTCTTTGATCATGCGTAACTGAAGCCATGGAATCTCCAGTTTCCTCATCTATAAAACTGGAATAAGAACGATTATTCAGAACATTCATAAATTCACGTGCATAACACTTTGTAAACTGTAAAGCACCGCACATACGTAAATAGAGCTCTTCAAATTGCCATCCATTTTCTCCCTTGTGCACAGAAAATATTTTCAGGATAAGAATGTGTATACTTAATGATTTTCTTATCATGTCGTGATCTGGGGGGGATGATTCATAGATCATCTGAATCAACCCAGGCAACCCATAAAAGCTGACGTCATTTGGCCGCACATTCTAGGGGTGTCAAATTGGTGTTGGGCACTTCCTTTTCAACTTTCATCTGCTCCCTTTGGTTCCTGTGACTGTGCCTGTTGACGGCATTTCTCCTACCACCTGACTCGTCTTAGGTACCCAGAGTACTGTTAAGGTTTTCTACCTTGCCTTTTAGTCATCTGTAGCTTCTATTCCTCTGCTCTGAACGTTTTTTGCTCCAGCTAAAGGAACTTCTTTCTCCACTGTAAAAGCATCAAACCTCATTCCCTTCAGCTTTTGCTTCCAGCCACATGCAAATGCTAGAAAGTGATTTGATGGACAAGTTGAAGGCTGAGATGGCAGAAACTGACTGGCTTATAGTTCTCTCGAGGCTATTTCTCAACAATTTTATCAATTTACACTTACTCATGTTCCAGTTTCTTCATATCATTGTCAACACTTGGCATTACCATTCTCTTTAATTTTAGCCATCCTAGTGGGTGTGTATTGGTATTTCATTATAGTTTTAACAAACACTTTCAGAGATATGTTACCTAACCTAAAGAAAAGGGCAATCTCTGGTTACAGAATATGGTGAGAGACCTTTGAGCAATATTACGATGGACTTACAGAAGGGAAAGCACATTTATTGCATGCTTATTACATGTGAAGCACAACACCAGACATTCTACCCACACTATTACATTCAACGCTTCTAACTACCCTATACAGATACATTAAGTTTCACTTTTCCTCATTTACAGATGAAGTAACAGACTTTGGAAACATTTAATAATTTACCCCCAAATCTTACGTTTATGAGGTTTTGTCTCATGTCATATCATGCAGATGGCTGCAAATTTCTCCTAGCATTGGCTCTAATATCGAGAATTATAAACTTCTTTTGCAGAGAAGGAACAGAATGCAGGGAGTGGGGGTGGGGAGATAGGAGAAGGTGAGGGAATTTCTCAGCACACATTGGGATTTCTGAGGGAAGGACAGGAACTGAGCCTGGAGCTGCTGATTCTCCATTCAGTGCTGAGTTCATGGCCGTGGAGCGCTTTGGAGGCGCTCCTGGGTACAGTTGTCCATATTCCACTGCAAAGCACCCGGAATCCCTGACGGGAGACATTCGTACTTTCCTGCTCGATCTTCAAGTGCCTTAATATCTGTTATCTCTTGGTCCACATAGCCTGGTGAAGAGACGGGGCAGATCGTATCTTCATCTTTGGATTAAGCAACTGATGCTGGAAATGTTTGAGTGACTGTTCAAGATCACACAGTGGACAGAGCCAGAGCAAGAATCCAAGTTCAGGGCCCTTTCTGCTGTGAAAATACTGTGAAGTGAGCCCTCATGACCTATTCTCTCGAGAGTCCTTTGTAGCATGTTTGGGTCTGATGGTCTCAATTCTCCTATTTTATTGAATCTGGTATTGGCTACGAGAGGGACACAGTGCGTGCAGCGTCCTTAATGATAACAGTCCCTGACAGTCATCGAATGCTTGCTGTGTGAGAGGCACTGTGCCGAGAGCCTCAGGCGCACACATCCTAATAGGAACCTTGTGAGATAGGTACTGTTTTCTAATGACTGAGGCACGCAGAGGTTAAATATCTTGCCCAAGGACACTGACCTAGAAACCCAGGCGTGTACAACACATTAACATTGTGTTTGTCCTGCAGCCTTCCACTTTGTGAATATGACAGTAAACCAAATGTGATTTTACAGACGGGCTGTGAGCACTTCCGTCAGGAGTCTCCAGGGGTCACGGGCATGGCGCTGGATGGTGTGATTTCTGACAATGGGATGAGAGAAGGCTGGGTGATGAAGGCTTGCTCGTTAGCTCTGAAGAGCACATCGTGTCAAAGCTCTGCCCATCAGCTCTAATCCCCTTAGCATCCCTGTGGCTTCTAAGTGCTGATGCAAGGAGACCAGATGGAATAGCCGCATTCAGCTCTCCCTCCCCTCCCCTCCTCCTCCTTCCTCTCCTCTCCTTCTTATTCTTCGATAGAAAAGGCATTACATTCATGCGCTTATCCATGGCATGGATAAATCAGCTGGCCGTAGATAGGAAGGCATCGATCTGCTGTTAGCTCAACCATTCCTTTTGTTGAAAATGAAATATTTCTAACATACTGAGAGTTATTGATACCCATGTGCCTTCTGCTGATATTTTTAACACATGTTAATATTTTGCCTTACAACTTTTAAATGAAGAAATTAAATGTTTCAGATTAGGTTGTGACTCTGCCACCTAGCCCCGATCACTCAACTTTATAAAGCAGAGCTTTTGATTTCCCACCAAATGTGTTCGGCCCTCAGGTTCCCCTATCTCAGTAAAAGGCGTCACAGTCCACCACTTGCTCAGCCGTAAACAGGTCTCTCCCTTCCTCCTTCTTTCCTTCATACCCCACCGGCAGTGCATCAACTGGTCCACCATTTCTCCCACGTCCACAGCCGCCCTGCCTCATCATCTCTCTCCCAGGCTTCTGTGGCGGCCTCCCAGCTGGTCTCCGTATGTCCAGTCTAACCTTCTACAGTCAGTCTGTCATGCAGTGATCCCAGTAATTTCTAAAAAGTAAAGATGTCGAGTCACTGCCTGCTATGGACTGAATATTTGTGTTCCCAAAATTCATATGTTGAAACCTAATCCCCATGGCGATGGTATTAGGAGGTGGGACTTCTGGGAGGTGTCTTGGTCATGAGTGCAGAGCCCTCATGAATGGCATTAGGGTCCCATGAGACCCCACAGAGCTCTCTAGATCCTTCCATCATGTGAGGACTCATAGACAAGATGGCAGCCTGGGAAGCGAGTCCTCATCAGACACTGAATCTGCTGGTGCCTTGATCTTGAACTTTCAGCCTCCAGAACTGTGAGAAATAAATTTCTGTTGTTTATAAGCTGCCAAGTTGATGGCATTTTGTTAAAGCCGCCTGACTGTAATGAGACGCTCCTCGCATCACATTCAGAAACGATCCACACTTCTCACTCTCCGCCCCAGGGACCAGCATGATCTGGGCCATTGGCCCATCTGATTCCCCGCTCCCCTCATCAAGGTCCTGCTGCATGGCCTTTCTGCTGCTCCTTCGGGACATCAAGGTCATTCCTGCTCTGGGGTCTTCTGTCTGGATAGCTTGTTCCCAGATCCTCACTGACACTCTCCGTCCCTGTCCTCAGATCCTCTCCACAGCGGGTCCCTTGGAGATGTTCTCACAGAGATCCCCCGCATGGCTGCTCTGCACTCTCTCTCTTCTCTTCATTGTGTTTACAAACAACCGAGATCATCACATACTTACTGGTTTACTGCCTATCTCACCCACATCTCCTTCCCTGGAATATAAACTGGATGAATTTGTCTTGTTCACCACGCTATCCCTCATACCTTTGTGTCTGGCACATAGTAAGTTCTTAATATATAATTGTCGGGTGAGTGACCAGATCTCATTAGATCCCTTTCCTCCAAAAGCAACAGCTATTTTGAGGTTGATTGGTATTAAGCTTACTTCTAATTTGCTATATTTATCACATATTTATGTGCCCATATAGATTTCATGTAAACTTGTGTGCTTGAAATGCTCACATAAATGACACCACATGGTGCATATCCTTATGCAACTTGCCTTTTCTCTTCTTATCCCAAAATGTTCTTGAGATTGTGGTTATAGTATCATAAATTTAATCCTTGTGCAGCGTTTCACTGAATGACTAAACCATGGTTTATTCACCTGTTCCCTCACTGAGTTATAGTTAAGTTCTGCTTACTTTTGTGGGGAGGGGTCCCTTTATGCACAGCTGTGAGAATTCCTCTAGGTCAGGCCCATAGAAGTGGAACTGCTGGGTCAGAAGTTAGTGGCCACTTCACCTCTGCTGGATACATCAAGTTGCCCCAAACTGTTAGTATCATTTTACAAAGTATAAGGATTCCGTTTCCCACATCCTAATCAAAGCTTCTGGTTAATCATACTTTTAAGTTTTACCTCTCTGACAGGCATCTTGTGTGTCTCATTTTTGTTTTATCTTGCGTTTCCCATGTTATTACCACTGTTGTCTTTTTCCCCCATATGTTTATAGGTCTTTCAAGCTTCTTTCCTCTTGAATTGCTTGTTTATATTTGTGCCTGTTTTTCTGTTGGGTTGTTTGTCAATCTCTTATTGGTTTGAAGGAGCTCTTTATGAACTCTCTATTAAAATACTTTGTGTTTTATTCAAATTGCAAATATCTCCCAATCTGTGGTTTCCTTTTCAATTTATTTCTGGTGTCCTTTTTTTCTATCCATGGTTTAAGTTTAATGCAGTATTTTCTTCATGTTTTATTTGTTTCTATATGTTTTAAAGAAATCTTTGTTTGCTATGATGTTATAAAAATGTTTGCCTATGTTTCCTTTTCAAGTTTAAAGTTTGCTTTCTGCAGGTTGGATTTCTTTGGTATAGTATAAGATAGGGATCTAATTTCATTTTCTTTCTTTCTCTCTTTTTGCTTGAGGAAGATTAGCCCTGAGCTAACATCTGTGCCAATCTTCCTCCACTTTGTATATGAGTCACTGCCACAGCATGGCTGATGAGTGGTGTAGGTCCCCACCTGGGATCTGAACCCATGAATCTAGGCCACTGAAGTGGAGCATGCCAAACTTAACCACTATGCCACAGGGCTGGCTCCTGATTTTATTTTTAATACGTACAGCCATCCGAACCAGCATCATTTTTTTAAATTTAGGTCTTCTGAACAGGTAACACATTCGTATAATTTGAAGATCAGAATAATGCTAGAAAACACACACTGAGCAGTCTTCCCACCTCTAGCCCAGCTATCTTCTTCTCTCCACACAGGTAACCAGCTCTTCACATCTTACTCTGTGTTTCTCTGTGCAAATAAAGCAAATAGGAAAAGATATCGTTATTTTCCTTTTCTTAAATACAAATGGCATGTTTCTACATGCTGCCCTGAGCCTTGTTTCTCCCACTTAACTATCCTAGACCTCTCCATGTGAATGCACAGGGAGCTTTCACTCTCTTTTTCCGCTGAATAATATTCTATTGTGTGGAGCCATCAGGGTGTGTTAAATAGTTTCCTATAGGTGAACATTTGGGAAGTCTCCAGGCTTTTTCTAGTTATTAATAACAATGCAGCAGTCAATGATCTTGTACACACATGCTTTCATATGCAATGAATTCCCAGAAGTGGAGTCTCTGGGTGAAATGTATATGTGCATACACTTGTAATTGTGATAGACATTGTCGATTAGCCTTAACAGCTGTGGAGACATTCTGGCTTCTATCAAGCATATATGAGAGCATCTCTTTCCTCAGAGGCTTGCCAATAATGAGTTGTCAAACCTGTAAACTTTTGACAGGTGAGAAAGAGTGTCAAGGGTATTCTTTGCATTTTAGTCCTTATTTTACATTTTAAATTTTTAAAAAATTGAGTTATAACTAACATTAAGTGCATAAATCTAAACTCTACAGTGTCATGACATTTTATATATGTGTACACCCATGCAACCTCCACTTAAGCAAAATACAGAGCATGTCCAGTACTCCAGAAAGCTCTCTCATGCTGTCCCAATCAGTACACCCCACCAAAAGTAACCACCTCATTTCAAAATTTATATAATTGGAATCAGAGAGTATATTCTCTTTTGTGTAAGATTTATTTTACTCACATTTTGTCTGTGAGATACATCCATATTCTTGCATGTATCAGTAGTTTATTTCTTTTCCTTTCTCAGTGGTATTTCATTGTATGAATATACCACAATTTTTGTAACTATTTTATGTTGGTGGATATTTGTTGTTTACAGTTGGGAATATTTTCAGTGAAGCTGCCATGAGCATTTTTGTGTATGTCCTTTGGTGGAGAGAAGTGTTCATTTTTGTTGAATATATTCCCAAGAGTGGAATTGGCAGGTTGTGTTTAGCTGAAGAGGTAATTGTCCAAAAGTTTTTCAAAGTAGGTGTTGTCAAGAACTGTGAATGGTCTGAGGTTTCACCCTTGTTGAAAGCCAACACATTAGGCTGCCAAAGTTTCATCCAAAAGACTACTAGGTCAGCGATGAAGGCAATTTATGAGGGCAATAGCTTTCTGATAAAGGACTCTCATCCCAAATATACAAAGAACTCTTAAAACTCAACCATAAGAGAGCAAACAATCTGATTAAAAAATGGGCCAGAGACCTTAACAGGCACTTCACCAAAGAGGATATACAGATGACAAGTAAACATATGAAAAGACGCTCCAAATCATACATCATTAGGGAAATGCAAATTAAAACAATGAGATACCACAATGCACCTATTAGAATGCCCCAAATCCAGAAGATTGACAACATTAAATGCTGGCAAGGATGTGATCAGCAGGAGCTCTCATTTACCGCTGGTGGGAATGCAAAATGGTACATTTCCATTTGGAAGATGGTCTGAGGGTTTCTTACGAAACTAACTATACTCCTCCCCTATAATCCAGCCATCACACTCCTTGGTGTTTATCCAAAGGAGGTGAAAGATTACGTTCACACAAAAGCCTGCACACAAATGTTTATAGCAGTTTTATGCATAATCACCAAAACTTGGAAGCAACCAAAATGCCCTTCAGTAGGTGAATGGATAAATAAACTGTAGCACATCCAGATAATGGAATGTCATTCAGCACTAAAAAGAAATGAGGTATGAAGTCATGAAAAGACCTGGAGGAAACTTAAATGCGTGTTACTAAGTGAAAGAAGTCAGTCTGAGAAGGCTACATACTGTATGCTTATAACCATGTGACACTCTGGAAAGGCAAAACTTTGGAGACAGTAAAAGATCAGGGGTTGTTAGGCGTGTCTAGGGGTTGCTAGGATGAGTAGGTGGAGCACAGAGGATTTTTAAGGCAGTAAAACTACTCTGTGTGATACTATAACGGTGGATACATGTCATTATATATTTGTCCAAACCCATAGAATGTACAACGCCAGAGTGAACCCTAATGTAAACTATGGACTTTGGAAGAAGGATATATCAATGTAGGTATATCAATTGTAGCGAATGTACCACTCTCGTGGGGGATGTTGATGATGGGGAATGCCATGCCTGTATGGGGGCAAGGATGTACGGGAAATTGCTGTACCTTTTATTGATCTCAGTGTTTTCTGTTACATGTATCTTTCCTGGTTTAGAGAGTGAGGACTGTGTCCAATATCCTCCACAGTGCATTGCTCTCAAGAGATAAATTTGAACACATTTCTGGTGACGTATCAGCCTGCCTAAACATACTTTCAAAAAACAACAAAAGTTATTTGATTGTCTATACATTTGTAAATTGTAGAATCTTAAAAAAGTTCTATTTAATATCATGTTCCAGCAAAAAAAAAGTTAGTGATATTTTAAAAAGGATGGTTAAAATTCCCTCACCTCTGAAATCACATGTCCCATGAAAGTTCTATGAAGAGAACCTGATTGAGAAAGAGTTAGAATGGTTGGTGCCCTGTAAAGGAATCTGGATGTATTCATTTGGAGGAATTCCTCCGTTCTTGGCCCAGGGCCATTTCTTCCAAGTAAGCACAGGCTCGAGGAGCTGGCTCTCAGACCCTCAGAGGGTACAAGAGGAGGAACGGCTTCTGTGAAATTGATTGGAAGGGATCAAGAAGGAGTGTTTTTTATTTAAATGCTTGACCTTAAACATCATCCAAATAAGCTATAGGGTTTTAACTCTTTTTACTTTTACACTTACATGCTATTGATCTTCTGCTTTCTCTGTATTAGGAGTGGCAAGGATCTGTAATTCTTTATTCCTGTTAATGAGAACCATAACACATCTCTGACATTTCAAGCCATCTGAAGTCCAAGGTGAGGTCAGTTTACTCTCCGTCCCCTGCTTACTGTGAATAAATAACAATAAAAACCATCCAGTGTTACAGCAGGAAATGCTGGCATATGCTTGTCTTATCTGTACTTGTAATGAGAATTGCTGCCCTCATTTTCCCAAGACATATGCCCATTTACCAGTCATAGAGCAAGTTTAATGGCATTTTTGTGGCCCATTTTGCATGAAATTTGTTTAAATCCTTAGATTTATTATCTCTGTAAGAAGGCTTATTTTTGTGTCGCACTGTCGTTACTCTGCACAGCCTTCCTCGGATTTTATTACAAATTAAATCCTTCCAATTAGGAGATAGTTTTAATTATTACTTGGTGTGAACACTGGCACAGGAGAAGTGAAAAGTAAGCAAAAGGAAACTTCATTTTATTTAAAACTCAAATAGGCATCAAGAACCTTTGCTGAAGAAAATCAGTTCAGATGGCATAGGGATCAAAAATGGGAACAGAAAACATACCTTTTCTCTCATACTTTTCATATTGACAGTAACTTGCAACCTGTTAGATTCTTTTCTATGCCTTTTGTACATCGAATGTGCTTTCTTTGCAAAAAGTTAAAATAGGTGCTAAAAAAGTAAATGATATATGTTTTTTCTGGATAAATTTATATTTCTGAAATTTGCAAATATCAAAAACCTTCCTATTTCTTTTTTAGCTACCATTCTGAACTTCATATTGCAATTGAGGAACAATAAGAAATATGAAATTTTACTATTAGCATACATAAATTATCATATTTATAAGATGTATTTTCTTTTTACCATCTGCCATTTCAAACTTAAAGTAATTAACCAAACAGAGTTTGTATAATATTTTGTGAATGATCTGTGATCCAAATATTCCAAAACCACAGAAAT
The DNA here is from genome assembly GCF_037783145.1 of Equus przewalskii. Lineage (NCBI taxonomy): Eukaryota > Metazoa > Chordata > Mammalia > Perissodactyla > Equidae > Equus > Equus przewalskii. Next base: position 90,109,224 of record NC_091837.1, on the reverse strand, counting down.
TCTGAACCTGAATATTATTTAGTTTTTACATAATTTGGAATTTAAAATCTCACCTTTATCTTAAAGTCTATAAGATATAGAAGTGAATGAATGAATGACGTAAAATCTTATTCTCTCAAGGCCATTTCAGTTAGATAGAATTAGGAATAGCTAGGGCAGTTTGCAAATATCATATGTTTTTATTAATCTTTTAAAGGAGAAAAGCTAGGGGCTGTCGTCTTCATCATCCTTCTCCAATTACTCAGCCTGTCTTGAGCACCTGCCATGGTCTGTCTTGGATGCTGGGACACAGAGAGGTGGGAGGTAACGTGGTCCTTCTCCTCCTCCATGGCTGGCACCAGGGTGAGGACAGAGAGGCAATTGCTTCAGGAACAAAGTTTGAGAAGTGCCAAAATTTCAGCAATCAAGATAAAGAATACCCACCTGCCCCACCCTAGTCCCCACACTGCTGAGCACTTACTGTATGCGGGGTCCTATACTAAGAACTTTATTCGTATTCTTTCTATAGTTATTTCTATAACCTTCTTAGGAAGGTTCTGACCCCATTTTGATGGTGGAGTCATGAGTAAGTTCACACAGTTAGTAACTGGTAAAAGTGGAATTGAGACCCAGACTTCACATTGTGAATAGAGTTTCCTTCCCTTTAAAAATTTAAATGTCGAAGCATGGGCAAGAATGGAGTAGCATCTGCAACAGAGGTCAATAAAGTAAGGCTGCTTCGAGTGGTGAATGGATTAAAAAAATGTGGGAGATTATATGTATATATATGTATAACAGAATATTGTTCAGCCTTAAAAAAGAAGGAAGTCCTAGCATTTGTGGCAACATGGATGAACCTGAAGGGCATTATGCTAAGTGAAATAAGCTAGGTACAAAAAGACAAACATTGCGTGACCTCACTTATATGTGGAATCTGAAAGAGTAGAGTAGAAAAGTGGTTGCCGGGGCTATTGGGAAGGGGAAATGTGGGGATGTGGGTCAAAGGGTACAAAAATTCGGATATGCAGGATGAATAAGTTCTGGGGATCTAACGTAGAGCATGAGGACTATATTTAATAACACTGTATTGGATACTTGAAATGTGCTGAGAGAGTAGATCTTAAGTGTTCTCACCACAAAAACAAAACAAGAAAGTAAGAAAGAAAATGGTAACTATGTGAAGCAAACAATATGTTAATTAGCTTGACTGTGGTGATCATTTCACAATGTCTACATATATCAAAACATCAAATTGTACATCTTAAATATATGCAATTCCTATTTGTTATTTATACCTCAGTATAGCTGGAAAACAGAAGTAACACTGCCTCTCCTCTCAAGGAAGACTACGCACCCACCTTTCAGGAGGGAGTCTCCTATATCTTCATGTAACCCGGATATGTCTGACCACTCTGAAGACCGACCCGGGAACTTCTGTCAAATTTTCTTTTTTGTTCTCTAGTCTGTTAAAAATCACTTCACCCCCACCCCCCTTTTCCATAGGTCCCTAAATAAAATATCTGCATTCTTAAACCTTTGAATCAGTTTAAACTTTGTGTCTTCCAATTCCCTGTCTGCACCAGAACCTTAAAGATTTGAAAACTGAGTCCTGGCTGATGACTTCCTTCCTTCAATCTTGAAGATGCATGTCAAAGTAAAACTTGGAAAAGAAACATTGTTTGTCAGAAACTGAACACTCTCCTGAAGTGAACAAGGAGCAAAGGAACTTTTGTATTTTACTTGTGTGCAATTGCTACATTTGAACATTATTATTGACTTTTTTTGTTTCTTTGAGGGAACATTGTGATGAATTGAATGATTAAAGAAAGCCTTTTCAGTTTGTGCTGTTTGCTCCCAATAATGCGAATCGAAATTGCATTCTGCAATAACAAGGCTTGAAGTCACAGATTCGGTCTTGGCAATTTGTAGACTTCTTCCTCTTTTTTTTTTTTCTAAGGAAAAAACCCACCCAGCAGCTCTGAGATAATAAGACAAAAGACAGAGGCGAACAATAGCGATAATGCGTGGCTCATCCTGAGCACTCTGTTCAAAGCCTCCTGCCATCAGGTGTTATTATCCCCACTTTGTTCATGAAAAAATTAATCTCAAAGGCACAAATGAGCCTCACACATCAGTTTTCCTTTAAGTGATTTCTCTTTCTTCTCAAGTATAAGAAAATCATAGAGAAAAATGTTTGAAATTACTCCTACCGTCAAAATGCTAAATTTATTCAGCAAAAATTTATTGAGTACCCACTAAGTTCTGAGTGGAGACAACTTATATACGAACTCAGAAGGAGTTGGTGCAAGAGGGTGAAGCCATGGTCCCAGTGGTGTCAGGCCCGTACTCTGAGCGAGGCACCCCTGCCCCTGCCCCGTGCCTGACTGAGAGTCACGGATGACCAGGATTGATGATCCTCTTGGCTGCTGTGTTCAGACGCTTTCAAATATTGCTAAGAAAGGGCTTCTTTCCTACCTGCTGAACCAATGAAATGTAATTATATATGATTTTGTCAAACTTGGGCAGAGTGGGGCAAGTGAAAGACAAGGAGACGGTCCTACTTCTTATTGAGCCTTCTTAAGCAATTTTTAAAACCTGATTGAATCTCAGGGCTCTTATCTGTAAAACAAATGCTGGTAATGATAATACCTGACTTCTCCATGGGCTGTGGGTTACGGTGGGGATAAAGTAAGATTAATTTCTGTGAAAGTACTTGTAAACTTGACATCTTTAACTTCTTTGTTCTTGTTGCTACTTTATTACTGAATTCTGCTTTAAAACTAACACTCACTAAAGGGGATGGGAAGATAAAGAAGATATGATTTTCTTTTCCAGTTGGTGTTGATTCTAATAGAAATAGTTAGCATTTGAAGTTTTGTAATTTAAAGACCATTTTACTTATATTATCCCATTTCAGTCTCATCAAAACCCTGAAGCAGATAAGAAAATTACTACATTTTTAGCCTTATTTTATGTGATTGAAAAATCAAGCTCCCAAAGGCCTGGTCTATGTGAGATCAGTTTATAAATAACTAGTGGGTGTCCCCCACACAGGTTTCATTTGTGAGAATGCTGAGGGTCTCTCTAGGGCACAGTGCTCCGTGGCCGGCCTTTGGCTGTGATCTTTGCTTCAGGAGGCGCGGAGGGAATAACCTGATCAGCTCCGAGCTGCTCTCCCTCCGGTCCAAGCCTCTTTGAGGACGAACTGGATCTGGTTTTCAGTTAATAGCAGCAAGAGTGAATGCATTTATAGGAGTTATTCCTAAGGAGTTTGTATGTTTGCTAAAATGAGGAAGAATATTGCCTCTTACTTACTAAGATCAGGCACTAAAAATGTCATACTTTTGAGGTAGAGAAACTTCCATCGTTAATCCTTTAAAAAGACACATCTATCTGTTGAATAAATTAAATTACCAAGGTTTATGATATGGATTTTCAATATAGCTTCTGGTTCAACCTTAACATCATTACTGTGATATTATATAGTATATTATATATATATATGTATTCTATATATTATACACTGATTTTTGTAGCACCAGGAGTGTAAATTTAGGTATTAATAAATTTGCCATTTTTAAATGGCTATTTTCAAGTCATTGCTGTTACAGAACACATCAGTGATCAAGATGAAAATAGGAGTTATTTATTCTGAAAGTGCATTTCCAGTCCTGATAATTTTCAGTTACTCCTTGTAGAGCTTTGTATTCCATTGTCAGGATGAAAAAGGCATCTTCATTTCAATCAGAGAATGAGTCTGTGTTGCATTTACAAATGTGTTTTATTGAAGTCATGAGGTGCTACCAAATAGTGGTGAAAGGAAGGGAAGATGATAGCTGTACTCACAGCGTAGCAAAGACAGAAAGTGGAACAATTCTCTCAAACCAGGTGACGCGCTTGTATGTTTGTACATGCCTGCAGACTCACGTCTTTAAGTTTGAGAAAAGCCTCATATACTACTTTTACTGTATACTTATACTAATACTTATAAGTACATACTTATAAAATAAGTATATACATGAGCACTGGCATACCTCGCTTTATTGCACCTTGTTGCTGGTTCGTGAGGTTTAAGGAAAGAAGCCGTCTCCCTAACATAAAAATGCAAGGTGAAGCAGCCAGTGCTGATGCAGAAGCTGCAGCAGGTTATCCAGAGACCTAGCTCAGATCATTAATGAGAGTGGCTACCCTGCACAACAGATTTTCAGTGTAGATGAAACAGCCTTCGATAGGAAAAAGGTGCCATCTAGGACCTTTATTCTTATAGAGGAGAAGTCAGTGCTTGGCCTCATAGCTTCAAAGGACAGGCTGGCTCTCTTGTTGGAGCCTACTGCAGCTGGTGACTTTAAATTTAAGCCAATTCTCATTTACCATTCTGAAAATCCTCGTGCTCTTAAAGAATTATGCTAAATCTACTTTGCCTGTGCTCTATGAATGGAACAATAAAGTCTGGATGACAGTACAACTGTTTGCAACATAGTTTACTCAATATTTTAAGCCCACTTTTGAGACCTACTGCTCATGAAAAGGATTCCTTTCAAAATATTACTACTCCTTGACCATGCACCTGGTCACCTGGGAGCTCTGATGGAGATTAACGTGATTAATGTTGTTTTCATGCCTGCTAACACAACATCCATTCTGCAGTCCCTGGATCAAAGAGTAATTTCAACTTTCAAGTCTTATTATTTAGGAAATATATTTCATGAGGCTCTAGCTGCCATAGATAGTGATTCCTCTGATGGATCTGGGCAAAGTAAATTGAGAACCTTCTGGAAAGGATTCACTATTCTAGATACTATTAAGAAGATTCATGATTCACAGAAAGAGGTCAAAATATCAACATTATAGGAGTTTGGAAGATGTTGATTCCAACCCTCCTGGATGGCTTTGAGGGGTTCAAGACTTCAGTGGGGGAAGTAACTGCAGATGAGGTGGAAATAGCAAGAGAACTAGAATTAGAAGTGGAGCCTGAAGATGTGACTGAATTCCTGCAATCTCATGATAAAACTTTAACGGATGATGAGTTGCTTCTTTTGAATGAGCAAAGAAAGTGGTTTCTTGAGATAGCATCTACTCCAGGTGAAGATGCTGCAAAGATTGTTGAAATGACAACAAAGGATTTAGAGTATTACATAAACTTAGTTGATAAAGCAGCAGCAGACTTGAGAAGATTGACTCCAATTTGGAAAGAAGTTCTGCTGTGGACAAAATGCTATCAAACTGCATCACATGCTACAGAGAAATCTTCCATGAGAGGAGAAGTCAATCAATGTGGCAAACTTCATCATTCTTATTTTGAGAAATTGCCAAACGCGCCTCAACTTTCAGCAATCACCACCAGGATCAGTCAACAGCCATTAACACTGAGGCAAGACTCTCGACCAGCAAAAAACTTACGACTTGCTGAAGGCTCAGATGATGGTAGGCATTTTTTAGCAGTAAAGTATTTTTCAATTAAGGTATGTACATTGTCCTTTTAGACATACTGCTATTGCACACTTAATAGCCTACAGCATAGCATGAACATCACTTTTACATGCACTGGGAAACCAAAAAATTCGTGTGACTCACCTTATTGTGATATTCACTTTATGGCAGTGGTCTGAAATGGAACCTGCAATATCTCTGAGGTATGCCTGCGTAGTATAACCACACTGTATATTATGTATGTAAGCGTATATAATACTATACTATATTATGTAATATATAGTGTATAAGTGTATATTATATGTCTATAATATATATAATACAGGTTATATATACCTATATTATATACTTATACTATATGTTATACTACTTACAATATAATTAAATGAATGGATTTTAAAATTAATTAATCTTTAGCCTAGGATTTTAGATATCAAGTTCAGCTCATAGCAATTTCACTTAAACCATTTTTCCCCCATAGATCTTGAAAATCTAACCCAAAGCACTTCCAAAATTCAGTGTATTCAATAATATCATTTCTCGTCTCCCTTTATAGTATTTGATCTTCAGAGTCCTTTGGAAAATATCACAAGAGGGTTTTACCTATTCTACTTCCTGTCTTTCACTTCATTGATTCTCCCTCTAAAGTCAGGGAAGTACATAACAGTATCAGAAGGATGTGAGTTTTTAACCTTTTACAGCTAATATAATGCTATTTTCTAACAGATGCTTTTGTCCACATTTCAGAGCGTTCACACTTTTCCCAAAAGCAACTTCCCAAACATCACTTATGTTATTTGTGAATTGTTATTTTCTCATATGTTATTTGTTATTTGTGAATTTCATAGACATGCAATTTAGAGCTGAAAGAAAGGAAGCCCATGATGCACATGGGTAAGAGGCTTCTGCAACCCACTTGGTGCTTACAGCCTGGAGTCCTGGCACTGTGATGTGCAAGGGGACAATGGCATAATTAAGGCACTCATCTTCATTTTTCTTTCTTTTTGTTGTCATTATTATTGTTATTGTTGTTCTGGAAAGCGAAAGTAAATTTGGGGAGAGGTCAGGGTAAAGTAAAGAGGGGATACAAGCCGAGAGGCTGAGTGGCACTCTGGAGCCAGGCTACCGGGGTTTGTGTCCCAGCTCTGCCTCCTATTAGCTGTGTGGGCATGGGCAAGTCATGTGATGCCAATAAGCTTCTGCTTCTCCTCTGTAGACTGCTGGTAATAACGGTATCAATGGCCCAGGGCATTAGTGATGGTGAATGCTAGCACGTTTACAGTACCTAAAGCAGTGCGTGGCATGTAGTAAACACTACAGAAATGTTAGTTATCACTATTGTTATTTTATTCCTATATCTAAGAAGGGATCTGATGAATAACTTAAATAAAGGATTACATGCATTACAAATAAAAGCTACGTTGTTGTTATAACCATCACCAAGGGCAACAGTACCTTCTGAGTGTGCAGTGTGTGGAGAGGAAGTCTCCTTTTTTCCAACTGCTGTCTTACAGACAGGGAACCTCACTGAAAACAGTTGTGCCACAGTTGATTGGAAACAACATTCTTCAAGGAAAAACATGCTGTTAAGCTGAAATTGTCTTGGCCCTCTGGTCCTAAGCTAAGGTTTTATTGGATGAATAAGCATCCAGATCTGTTTTAATTCTTAGGCTGTTTGTTCTAACTGCTGGTTTGGAAAAACAAACCTCACCTTATTAGAATTGAGTATGCATAATATTCAAGGGAGAAGTGACAATGGACCACAGAGCCTGCACCTATAAACTACGAATACACGCAGATTACAGAAACAAGAGTGGTGTCCCAAAACAAAGTGGTCTAAGATATGCAGGGAATGTGACCTTTCCAGAAAAGCGGTTAAAGGGGCTGGCCCAGTGATACAGTGGTTAAGTTTGTGTGCTCTGCTTCAGTGGCTTGGGGTTCACAGGTTTGGATCCTGAGCACGGACCCACACACCACTCATCAAGCCATGCTGTGGTGGCATCCCACATACAAAATAGAGGAAGATTGGCACAGATGCTAGCTCAGTGACAATCTTCCTCAAGCAGAAAATAAAAAAAGAAAGGCAGTTAAAGTGAAAGGTTCCATTGGACCAAGGAAAATATGTACTTTTCACATTGTTAGATCAATAAAATGTTTTCCAGCCCTCAAGAAAACCCCATAACAGAGATTCAATTTTTGGAAGTCTATGATGGAAGAGAAATCCCTTTTAGGAGTTGGGGAAGTTTGCTTACTGTTGGGATAAAATGTGCTCCAGCTGGAGTGAGCTTGAATGAATCCCACACTAGGAGCATGGTCATCTAATTTATTGTCCACTCAGGGTCAGTTTTAAGCATAAAAGGGCATAATAATAACTGGGGGACAAGTGCTGTAAACTGGGATGGTGCAGGCAAACCAGAGAAGCTCTATATGTTAAAAAAAAAAAAAAAAATCTGTGTACGTATCTCTTCCGTCTCCTGTTTCCATTTCCTTTGGGTATATACCCAGAGGTGGAAGGGAGGGATCGCATGGTAGTTCTATTTTTAATTTTTTGAGGAAACTCCATATTGTTTTTCATAAGGCTGAACTAATTTACATTCCCACCAACAGCCATATTTATTGCAGCGTTATTCTCAGCAGCCAAGATGTGGAAAAAACCTAAGTGCCCGTCATGGGACGAATGGATAAAGAAGATGTGGTTTGTGTATACAATGGAATATTATTGAGCCATGAGAAAGAAAGACATCCTGTCATTTGTGACAGCATGAATGGACCTTGAGCACATTATGCTAAGTGAGATAAGTCAGACAGAGAAAGCCAAATACCGTATGATATCATTTATACGTGGAATCTAAAAGAGCCAAACTCATCAAAACAGAGAGTAAAGTGTTGGTTACCATGGGGTGGCGGCGGATAGAGCAGCCTTAGTTTCAGGTACCAACTTGCAGCAAATAGTAAATAAGCCCTAGAGTTCTAGTGCACAGTATAGTGAATATAGACAACAATAATGCCTTATAGTCATCAAACTTGCTAAGGGATTGGAACTTAATTATTCCAACCACTCAAAAGACAGGATAATTACTTGACGTGATAGAGGTGCTAATTATCGCTACAATGGCAATCACATTACAATATATAAATGTATCAAATTAACGTGTTGTACACCTTAAATTTACCCAGTGTTTTATGTCCAATATATTTCAATTAAAAAAAAATATAGTGTGGCAAATGCTTGGCAAAAAGCCAGTTAACTCTTAAATATCTAGAGACCAGATGAGTCTCAGATGCCAGAACCTTCTAGATCCAGGGATGGGCATAAGGATGCTCTGAGATCTGCTAAGTAGAAGCAGCTACATAAATGAGATGCAATGGTTATGAGTTCCTCTTTGGTGATTTCTCTTTGATGACTCACTTGAGTTTGGGAGTCTGAAACAGTATTGGGTATAATAGGAGATATATAAAGTTGATATAGTTTACTGGATTGTTATAAAAAATAGCAATAAGGTTATAAAGCAGACTTTTAATCCCCTTAATTCCTTCATCAAAGTACTGAGGTGAACGGCCTCAGGCATCGATCAAATCCTTCCCCAATTAGTCAACATTGTCCCTGTGTTCTCCCTCCTCAGAATTGTGGGAAATTGCAGTAAAAATGTTTTGTACTTTGAAGGAAAAGACAAAAAATATACGACTCACAGAAGAAGATTTTCAGTCACATCTTCATATGTGAATGGAAGAGAATTGAGGTGGGCAGAGAGCGTTAAAAATCTCATGCAGTGTAATTTTCATTTAATGTATCTTTATGGCCTCTGACCCAGAATGGGACAGTTATGAATGCATTCTGCTAATGGCCATTTTTGCTGCTCCCAAAGGCAGACTCAGGCCCATTATTATATTTATTATGACATTAAAAGGTACAGTTGCCTCTATACTCTCAAGGAGTCAAAGCTTTCATTTCCTTTAGGATGGAGCTAATTATTTTGGAAAGTTTCCGTTCAAATTATTTTAAAAAGGGTGACCTCTTATGGCTTGCAAGGTATGACTTAAGGAATAAAAAGCAAAATGAGAAGAGAGATCGAATCCAAACCAAGGGAAGCGTTTTGCCTTTGTAGCCGACTGTCCAACCTGTCACAAGCACTTACTCAATAATGATATGATTGTTACTATTACCAGCATTATTCTTTCAATTGTTTCAACTGTCTCGCTAAGTCCCACGGCTACCTGTATGTGAATATTCCAAAATTTATTTCTCTGAGCTCCAAGCTTGTATAACAAGCTGTTTACCTAACATCTCCAAGTACATATTTGACAAAGTGTCTCATGCTCAACATAACCAAATCAGACACCGGATTTGCATCTCCTAAATTGCCCCTTCCCATGTCATTATCATTCATCCCTTTATTTTTTTCCTCAAATATTTACCGAACATCTACTGTGTGCCAAGCACTAACACACGTGCTGTTGACATAGCAGTGATCTAGACAAAGAGCTGTGCCTTCGCAGAGTTTATTCACTGATGTAGGAAACAAAAAAGCAACCAAACAAATACATACTGTAAGGCCAAAGAGTGATGATTATTCTGAAGAAAAATACAACCATTTTAAAGTTCTTAGAACACAGTCTATATAAGCATTTGGTATCATAATATAAAAATCTCTGTTTCTTAAATTCTCCAATGGCTTCTTATAACCCAGAGCAAAAGTAGTCCAAAATCTTTGTGGTTTTACATCTTTGGTCTCTAGCTTTAGCTCATTTTATGATTCCCTGTCCTCAGTGTGTTCAGGCCACACTTTCTTCCTCCTATCCCTGACTTTCCAGCCTTTTTCCCACCTCGCGCCCTCTCCTCCTGGTCCCTCTGAATGCAATAGTCTTCTGCATGTTTTCAACGGTTGTTTCCTTATATCCTTTAGATCTCAGCTCCAACACCACCTCCCAAGAGAGGTGTTCTCAACATCCTCACCACCAAACTTACCATCCCCGGCCCTCTCACATTTCTCTGTTTCGTGTTATGCTTCATAGCACCCACCTTCTTTGTTAACTTCTTTATAGTATGTTTCCTCCCACCAGGATTTAGGCACCAAAACCCACAGACTTAGCTGTGTTCATTCGCTGCTGCATTGTTACTGCCAAGAGAGTGCTTGGCACACAGTAGGCCATCAGCAAATATTCACTAAATAAATGAATGTACTGTTCCTTTTAAAAATTGGGTGAAATTTGAGAAAGTCAAGTCCCTTCTGAGGCCCAACGCAGTGGGGTATTGTCGTTCATTTGGTAGACAATGTTGACTAGTTTACACCTCATTGCAGTAGCATATTGTCAAAAATGGATAATGATGTCAAAATCAGGGAAGGCATCCAGGGCATTCTTTGGGTCACGATTTAGATGGCTTAAGGCACATTACTCTTATATATCCCCTTAAATGCTTAGCACCTGGAGACTGGAATAGTGAAACGATTAGCTTGAGAAAACCTAATATGCTAGTTGTGTTACAGTGTCAAAACCAAGGGCAGTGTGCAAACACATGTCTTCAATATATTCCAGTATTTCTTTTTCAAATGAAAACACGAAAAGACAGGTTGGACACCAAATCTTATTATGAGAAAAGAAAGGGAAAAAACCCTGTTTCTCCAAAGTCTTTTTGAAAAAGACGTTCATGTAGAAAAAATTGTGCCATCGTCATGTGCCACTGATTATTTCCACAAATGTGTTTTATGTATTAATTCGAATTTTAGAAGATATTAGAAATGTGCTCAAAATTCTATTTTATCAAAAATTTAGACAAAATAAAGGAGAACAGTGATATCAAAACTACAGAAAGTTTTGATGACTCTTCAGAGTTTTAACTCAAAAACATGGAAATCTCACTGAGGTCTTTGTGAGACAATGCGCTCAATGCGTTCATTTCCCAAATCAGCTCTAAGTTGACCTTCAAATTCTGTATTTTCCCTTCCAAGGCGATGTGTAAATTGTAGTATTATTTTCACCGGCTAAGTGGAGACAGGGGTTTCTCTATATGAAAACCAGAAGCATTTCATGTGTTTCTGAGGTTTGGGGTGCCCTGGACACCCTGCCATGGGTGTGCCCAGATGTGTTGTGTGGCCTGTATTGCAAGGAAGCCTGGCTCTGTGGGTGGGCTCTAAGTATCTCACTGGAACATTCTAAACCTAAGAAGCGGGGAGTGAGGAATGGCCAGAGTGAGGATTACTATCTTCTGAGGTAGGTGAGGCTGCGTTTGTGCTAAATTCTGTTTAAGGATCCCTTTCCCATGAGGCTTCCTTGAGTCCTTGATTGCAGGATAAATGAAAATTCATCTGTATTAAACCACAGCACCCCATTCAGTCATAGTTCAAGCTTGGTTGTTTGGAATCCTTTCCAAGACAGTTGTCCTTAGAGGAAATCTTTGGCACTGTGGATCATTTGCAGCAAAAAGTCTTGAACGTTCAGGCAAATAAGGACATCTTCCCCCCCTCCTGTTGGTAATTTCCCTGTTTATATAGTTTTACCCCTACTTTGTGAGAGCTATTGTCAAGGTCTTCTTGTCCATGCAGTCTAACCTTGGTCTAAGGTCAACTAGACCCCTGGGTAGAGATGCCTCACCCGGCCGGCAGCACAGTGACCCTGTGAAATCCCTGGACCCCAGGCAGACAACCCCCAATGCCCGTCTTTGTAGTAAGTGACCCCGATTTCATGAGGGTGTGTGTTCCAATTCAATCAGCTCTCCTGGGCTCTTGAATGTAACTTGCATTTTGACTGGTGGGCGGGAGTTTGGTCACCCACACTGCCTTACCTTTAGAGCCTGTGATACCCCGTTTTCCATCCAGCACTGGCCTATCACTTGCTCAGAGCTTCCTCATTTATGTATCGCCTGACTGTCTCTAACTGGGAAAAGGTTGCAGCCATCGCTGAAACCCCAGCACCTAGAAGGCACATGGTATTGTTCAATAAGTATTTGTCATTGGATACTGATTTTTATTTTCTCCACTTCCACCTCACACAGCTCAGCCGGTTCTGCGGTCCAGTCTCTGCATTTTGACTAATCTCTGGCCAGGATGCCCACGCCAATGTTCTTCCTTCCTCCATTCCCTGTCCTGTCTTCCTTCTTTGGCTCTGGCTTCCGCAGCTACAGCCTGCTGCCGCCTTGCTCCTGATGCTCATAATGAAACGTGTGGATTTGATCCAGAGTGCTGATCCAGATTCTGGTAGTAAGTTCACTCTTACTCATGGGGATCCAAGTTTCCCTTTTCGAGATTAAAATGCGGTCGTAGTCAGACATTATGCACTATCAGGTGAAAATGGAAAAGAAGTCTGCCTACTTTAAATAATTAGAATATAAAAAGGTATAATTTCAGAAGCATTAAGATCTTGCTAATAAATGTTTAATATTCTTTTATAATTCACACATTCTTTGTAGATGACTATTGGTTGAGTTGATGACTTTAAATATAGACAAAAATGATAGAAGGATTGTAAGTATAAAAATCCAAAATGGGTAAAACAATGGGAAAAATTATAAATTGGCTAATGTATTTTTGTTATAATTCTTAAAGGAAAGTACCTAATACCTAATGTCTAATTTCTGTTAAAGGAGATTTTAATATAGACATTAAGCTTCATTATAAGTTTCTAAATAATAATCTACATCTACCTATTTTTAAATTTGAATCCTAGAACTGAACTACAGTTTTTACTAATTAAGATGTGTATGCTTGGAAATTGCATTAGAATTCTGAAGACGTAACTGGTTAAAAAATGGCTTCAGATGATGTAAACTGAAACATTCTCCAGAATCTATGATTTGTTGAAAATATGTTCTTATAACTATACAGTGGCCACAATTCACATGTCTACAGGGACTTGGCAAGAGCACACACTGGAAGCTAAATACTTGGCCACAGGGGCCCAATATTGGACTGCAGGGAGTGGTGAGGCCAGTGGGGACTGCAGAATGAAAAATTTGCTTAAGAGCATTCAAATTAAATAAATTAAAAAAAAAAAAAAACACCCCAAACCTGTGGTCCTGGCTAAACAAACATATATGAAAGATGCAGTAGACTAGCAGGTTCTGTGTGCAAAAACTTTGATCATATTTTTGAATCCACAAATAGTATAAATTTAGACTATAAATATTTAAGACAAATTCTACCTAAAGCAACAGTTTTAAATAATGCTGAAATTGAGAAGGTAGTCAAATGATCACTGGATATTATTGTCCCCTTAATAAATAGCTCAGAGGAGAGACCTGATCGTATTCTCTGCCATGGATATCAGTTAATTCTGCAGCCTGTGTGAGGTGTCCGGTGCTGGGAGCTGTGTGGGGGCTGGTTTCTGGTGTTCCCTGCACCCCTTTCTCCGTGACCTCCTCTGTGGAGCGGCATTCTGGGGAAAGGGTGTAACTCTGATCTTAGGTGTATTATCAATATTTGTAGGAGTGGTGAGGGCATTTTACCTTTATTTGTGCAAGAAGCAGAAATAATCATATGAGTTCTGCAGAGCTGAAGAGTAACTTGAAAGTGTGTGTGTGTGTGTGAGAGAGAGAGAGAGAGAGCCGGATTAGAAACATATTCTGGTGCAAATAGTTTCACAATAAAATAGCTATCCCTCCAGTAAATCCTTTCGTGTAGCAGTTTATGCTGTTTCGTGGAGGGAGGAACTGGAGGAGGCAGCATCTCACCACCTCTTTTGGGGGTTAGGGGGCAGTTCCGGAGACATGAAGATGCCATCCTGGGGACTTTCCCTGGTGGCTCCAGCTGCTGCCTCTGCTGCTGCAGTGCCCAGGCCCCTCCTGTCTAAGTCCCCACTCTCTATTTCCAGATCTTCTGTCTATGGCTGAGTCCCAGGTGGAGATTAATAATAATGGCAGTAAATCATTTTATATATATCTATAGTCTGGAGTCAGACTGCCCGGCTTCAAATTCTGGCTCCACATGTATGGGGTGGGTGCTTTTGAGCAGCTCACTAACCTGTCCATGTCTCTGTTTACTAGTCTGTAAAATGGGAATGATAGTAACTTGGTTGTTGTGAGGATTAAATGTATTAATTAAGGGGAGTGCCCAGAGTAATCACTTGTTAACTATTAGCCCTATTACCGTACTTTTCAGGCATAGGCTTGCTTAACGTCATCTCCTGGAAGTACCATTCACTGTCAGGCATTGACCATGAAAGCTAGAAAGGGGACTAAAGCAAGCATGCAGTTGAGAAACAAGCAAGGCATAAGCATATATTTTCCCATTCTTTGGCAAGTTCAAGAACTGAGCTACTTTATTTTTATAGCTCTAGTAATGTGTTTCCTTAACTTAGAATCCACAAATCCTGCTGCTTTGGGATAGCATGGGACTGGCTTGATAGAAGTCTGCGAACATTTCTCAGATTATCGCCTCCTCTGAGTTTCTTCTGGGGTTTCTTTCACTCTGCTATGGTCATTGAATTTTTCCTGCACATCTAATTTCTTCTTGGAATTGAAGACAATGCCAGGGGACAAGGTTCTGAGACATTTTGCTCTGTCACTGGAAATGACGAGGTGACTTTTAACACTTTGCAAAGATAACCTGAGTGGAAGGAATGTGCTGTGCTTGCTTAATAATGCTCAGGAGAACATGCTGTAATGTGAGCAGGGTGGCTACATTCCAAGAAGATAAGATTGGCCTCAGAATGTCATCTCTTCAGTGGCCTAAAAGTAAAATTTCATCAGATGAACAAGCAGAGTGTAGTTTCAAGGATCTTAGATGGAACGTCATTGGCGCACTTGTGATGAATAGGGGTGGGTGCTGAGATCACAGGCTGTGGACATTAGATGCTTGGCAGACTAGTGGGTGGGGCTGAGGGCAAGAAGCTCCTGGACTTTGTAGCGTTTCCTAAAGGAAAAATGAAGGCTCTTCTTTCTACTTAGTGCCTGTCCTGCATAGTGTGTGCAGGAAGGAGAAGCGTTTGGCAAGGCTTAAGAATGAGGCCCTTGTCTCAGCACAGTATATCATGGTGCCCATGATAGGTACATTTTCCTTGTTTAATTAGATGATTGCTATATCTATTCAATTTCAGCTCTTGTGTCATCAGCTGAATTAGGTAGAGATATGGAAGAGGTAATTGGCCAAGTGACCATTTTCATTTTTTCTACATTGTCTGGGATCCAAGACCCTGAGAGAATTTATTTCAAGTGACTTCCCAGATTCTTAGGTCTGCGTTTGTGACTGGCAAGTCCCCACCACTGTCAGTGAGGTGAAGATATTCTTTCCTACTGCCTTGTTGTGTCTTCCTCACTCTCTCTCCATTTAATTAAGTACAGAAAGTGGTCTAATTATATAACGAGTTGAACTTTAATGGATGTGGAAAGCATATTTATAATTTTGAAACATATTATCTTAAATAACGAACAGGTCATCTCTGAGTTCAGGAAGCAGTTGAAAAGAATTGGCAGCTAAGACTGCGTATGGGGCAAAATGTGTATAGGGAAAGTGGAGGTGAAATTAGCTTATGCCTAATACAGGAGACTCAGTAACCGAGTTGATATGGTGGGTCCAGGTGAGGTTTAAGAAAGCCCACCAATGGAGCCAGCCTCGTGGTGCAGCAGCCAAGTTCACACATTCTTCTTTGGTGGCCTGGGGTTCGCCAGTTCGGATCCCGGGCACAGACCTACGCACCGCTTATCAAGCCATGCTGTGGTAGGCGTCCCACGTATAAAATGGATGAAGATGAGCACAGATGTTAGCTCAGGGCCAATCTTCCTCAGCAAAAAGGGGAGGATTGGTGGCAGATGCTAGCTCAGGGCTAACATTCTGCAAAAAAAAAAAAAAAAAAAAAAGCCCACCAATATTGTAGCAGCTGGAAAACTGGAAACCTTAATCCTATTGATCAAGTCTGGTGGATATATGAGAACTCAGTTTATTTGCCTGAATGAGACCCGCTATTTTGACAGTTTTTGTGACTATGGCCATGTTATAGAATGTATAATTTAGATACTTATCAATATTATAAACTAATATTGACATAGACTTATCAATATTATGAACTATTATAGATAGTACCTGTCAAAAGTATTTAACCAAAAGGTCTGGTTATATAATTGTCCTTGTAAATTATGCTGCAGAAACA
Organism: Equus przewalskii; assembly: GCF_037783145.1. Classification (NCBI taxonomy): domain Eukaryota; kingdom Metazoa; phylum Chordata; class Mammalia; order Perissodactyla; family Equidae; genus Equus; species Equus przewalskii. Next base: position 90,092,736 of record NC_091837.1, on the reverse strand, counting down.
GATAAACCAGTAAAAAGTAAAGAAAAAGGGAATGTTAAAGGTAATACTAGCCTTAAGAATTTCCAGAATGTTCTATTGGAGCTGGGCTTCATCTGCGTTCAGGCTGTTGACCCAGGAATGCTCACTGTCCTCTCTCTACTTTTCACCCTAAGCTGTCTTGTGAGCAGAGTCCTGACATCCTCTGTTGGTGCCAGGTAGCTTTCTGTGCCAGCTTGGGCTCCTGGAACTGACCTTTTGGTTTCTTCCTTGTCTATGAATACTAGAGCTCCTAACAGCTGTCCTAAAAGCAGTAGGCAGCTGTCCCTGATCAGTAGAAGGATTTCAGAATCCATCATTCTGGAATAAATCTCCATGGGCAGAGATCAAGAGTGACAGTTCATCAAGTCTTGAGGTCACCCTGCTATTCGACCAGGTGTTGAGTGTGCAATGGAAAGTTAAGGTGCTGGAAAAATTATTCTCATTTTTTATAAGATGTACAGCATGCAAACTGTGTTTCCATAAGATTATTTTTCACACCGTTCAAGGCCAAGAACACTAGAATCGATGTGCTTGGAAGGTGCACAATTTGCGAAAAGGATCAGCAATTGTCACGACTCAAAAAATTACCTATGGGAGGGGCTGGCCCCGTGGCCGAGTGGTTAAGTTCACGCGCTCCGCTGCAAGCGGCCCAGTGTTTCGTTGGTTCGAATCCTGGGCGCGGACATGGCACTGCTCATCAAACCACGCTGAGGCAGCGTCCCACACGCCACAACTAGAAGGACCCACAACCAAGAATATACAACTATGTACTGGGGGGCTTTGGGGAGAAAAAGGAAAAAATAAAATCTTTAAAAAAAAAAAAAAATTACCTATGGGAGCCAGTCAGGTGGCGCAGTGGTTAAGTTAGGATGTTCCGCTTCGGTGGCCTGGGGTTCACCGGTTTGGATCCCAGGTGCGGACATGGCACCACTTGGCAAGCCATGCTATGCTAGGTGTCCCACATATAAAGTAGAGGAAGATGGACACGGATGTTAGCTCAGAGCCAGACTTCCTCAGCAAAAAGAGGAGGATTGGCAGCAGATGTTAGCTCAGGGCTAATCTTACTCAAAAACAAAACAAAAAAAAACAAACAAAAAACTACCCATAGTCTTTACCCCCTACTTTCCTCATCCTTCTATCTTCTCACCCTGACTTATACCAAATGTTTTCTTCCATTTTTCAGACCACTGCCCTAGAAATATAAGCAGATTTGTGTATCTAAACTTTCCTTTTAAAAAAATTCTAAATCTTTACCTAATTCCAGGAGGGCATTTACAAAAGGTGCCAGTTCCCCTTAAGTAAAGGAGTTGGATCTAACGAGGGGAATGCCGCTTATTGTGTGCTGTGCACAGACTCTACCTGATTCGCTCTGGGCCACGCAAAGTCAGTGGCTGCAGATGCCAAATTCTGAGTCTGTTTAAAGCAACCCATCACCACAGGGCTGCACTGTCCTTATAGTGGCCACCAGCCCCATGTGACTATTGGATACTTGAAATATGGCTAGCCTGAATTGAGATGTGTTTTAGGCATAAAATATGCATTGGATTTCCAACACTCACTGTGAAAAAAAGAATATAAAATATCTTACTAATAATTTTTATAGTTGCATGTTGAATAGTAATATTAGGTTAAATAAAATGTATTATTGAAATTAATTTTAACTGTTTCTTTAATTTTATAATGTAATAACTAAAAAAGTTAGTAGTAAATATGTGGCTTGCTTCACATGTGTATTACACAATCCTGTTATAGACTATATATTAAATGTCTTCAGGAAGGTCACACAATATTTCCCAATGATTGCCTTACAGCAGCCAGAACTAAAAAAAAAAATCCTCCCTGAGAAAAATCACTTCTAAAGAGAGTCAATATTGACTACGTGTTTTTAATCAGGTAACTGTGAGTTCACACGACAGGGAGAAAGTTGTCTGGGAGTTAACAGTGGCTGAGACAGAAAAAAAACAGAAGACCATCTGCTACATTTTAGCTAACACATAGTGGCTGAATTTACAAGACAACTTAATTTGGATGGTAAAGAAATAGTCATAAAAATATAGATTCTTCCAAATATCTGGAAATACAAAAGCCAATAAAGGAGGATTCCATAGTTGACAAAACACACAGGGTTTTAGTGAATTATTTTCAGTTTTTATTGCTTAGGTAGTCAAACGAAGCTAATAGTGGGAGAATCATTGGCAGTACCAACGGCAAAGGAATGCTAAGAGTTATAAGCAGTGGGAATTTTGGCAGAAATGAAGGCTCTAGTCAGAAAATTGAAGAAGCATAAGCTGCTTCAAAGAAGAGATATCTAAAGGATGTTGCTGGTACTGACCAGGATTAAATTACGGACAGAAGAATGGGGATCATCAGTCTGGTCTGGAGGAATTTTCAGTAAAGACTAAATTTTCCATATGTTCTTATCATTCCATGGAAATATGGGGTGATATCACATCACCCAAGACAAACTGCCAGATAATGGTCAAATTGACAACCAAGCCAAGGTGTTCAGAGGACTGAAAGCGAACTGAAATGAAAATTATTTGATTCTTCAGTAACACGTAGCTCTTATTTGTTATGGACTTTTTCTCTTTACCTTTATTGAAACATAACTTACATAAAATAAAATGTTTTAAGTGTACAGTTGGATGAATTTTGAAAAATATGTACACTCATGCAACCACCACCACAATCGAGATAGAGAAAGATTCTGTCACTCCAAAAACTTCCCCGGGATTCTTCGCAATAATCCCCTGACCTCCTCTCTAGGTTATTAGTGACAGGATTTACAACACTGTAGATGAGTTTTGTCTCTTCTAGAACTTCATAGAAATGGAATCACGTACATTTTGGGTGTCTAGCTTCTTTAGGTCAAGATAAATGCTGTAGTATATATCAATACTTAATGCCTTTTTGTTGTTAAGTAGTATTCCATTATACGGACAAACACATTTTGTTTATCCCTTAACCTATTGATGGACATTCGGGTTGTTTCCAGTTTTGGGCTGTTATAAATAAAGCTGATATAAACTTTCACAGGCAGATTTTGTATGGATGTAAGTTTTCAAAACAATTGGGTAAGCACCTAGGGGTGAGATTGCTGATTATATGGCATGTTTAGTTCTGTAAGAAACTGCCAAACTGTCTTCCAGAGTGGCTTACCATTTTGAATTTCCACCAGCAATAAATGAAAGTCACTGATGCTCTGCTCCCTTGCCAGTGTGAGATGTCTATTCACATCTTTTGCTCATTTTTTAATTAGGTTGGTTGTTTTCTTATTGTTGAATTTTAAGGGTTTTTGTATATTTTGGATAATCGTCCTTTATCAGATATGTGTTTTGAAAACATTTTCTCCCAATCTATGGCTTATGTTTTCAATCTCTTAACAATGTCTTTCGCAGAGCAGAAGTTTTTAATTTTAATAAATTCCAACTTATCAATGTTTTCTTTTTTGGATTGTGCTTTTTGTGTCATGTCTGAAAACTTGTCACCTGCTATGATTTGGATGTTTCCCCCTGAAATCCATGTGTTGAAATCTTAAGCCCCAAAATAATGGTATTAGGAGATGAGGCCTTTGGGAGGTGCTTAAACAATAAGGGTGGAGTCCTCACAAACCGGATCATGAAAGAGACTTACAAAGGAGGCTCTAGAGAGATTCCTAGCCTCTTCCTAGCACACGGTGAGAGGTCGGCAGTATACAAGCCAGAAGAAGGCCCTCACCCTGTCATGCTGGCACCCTGATCATAGACTTTCACCTTCCAGAACTGTAGGAAATAAATTTCTGTTATTTATAAGCTACCCAGTCTGTGGCATTTTGTCATAGCAGCAAGAATAGACTAAGACATCACCAAACCCATGGTCACCAAGATTTTCCTTTAAGGATTATTCTTGTTTTAGATTTATTCAGATTTTCTATTTCTTCTTGAGTCAGTTTCAGTAGTTTGTATTTTTCTAGGAATTCATCTATTTCACCTAAATTATCTAATTCATCGTCATACAGTTGTTCATAGAATTTCCTTATAATTCTTTTTCTTTTTTAAGGTTGGTAGTAATATTCCCTTTTTAATTTAATTTAATTTTATTTTATCTTTATTTTTATCTTTATTTATATTTATCTTTATATTTATCTTTATTTTTTCTGGTTAGTCTAATGAAAGGTATGTCAGTTTTGTTGGTATTTGTGGAGAACGAACTTTGGGTTTTGTTGATCTTCTCTACTCTTTTTCTATTCTCTATTTCATTAATTTCACTTTAGTGGTTTTTTTTTCCCCTTTCTCTTTCTTATTTGGGGTTTGATTCACTCTTTTTTTCCAATGTCTGAAGGTGGAAGGCTAGGTTGTGGACTTGAGATCTTTCTTCATGCTTGATATTTATATTTATAGCTATAAATTTCCCTCTAGGCACTGCTTTAGCTGCTTACTATAAGTTTTCTATGCTATGTCTTAATTTTCACTCTTGATTTCCCTTGTGATTTCTTCTTGACCCATTGGTTACTTGGTAGCGTGTTGTTTAATTTCCACATATTTGTAAATTTCCAGAGTTTCTTTCTGTTATTAATTGAATTTCACTCCATTGTGATTGAAGAAGGTACTTCGTACAATTTCAGTCCTTTTAAATTTGTTGAGGCTTATTTTATGGCTTAGATTATGGTCTCTCCTGGAGAATATTCCATGTGCTTTTCAGAAGAATGTATATTTTCCTCCCATTGGGTAGAGTGTTTATAGATGTCTTTTACATCGAGTTTGTATAATGTCCAAGTCTTTTGTGTCCTTATTGATTATCTGCCTAATCATTCTATCCATTATTGAAAGTAGGGTATTGAAGTCTCCAAGCATATTGTTGAATTGTCTATTGCTACCCTCAAGTCTACTAGCTTTGGCTTCGTGTATTTTGGGGCACTGTTATTAGGTGCATATATGTTTATAATTCTTATAACTTCCTGATGGATTGATCCCTTTATCATTATAAAATATTTCTCTTTATCTCTAGTAACGTTTTTGTTTGAAGTATATTTTGTTTGATATTAGTGTAGCCATTACAGATTTCTTATATCTGCTATTCACATGATACATCTCTTTACCATCCTTTTACTTTCAGCCCATTTGTATCTTTGAATCTACTGTATGCCTCCTGTAGATAGCATAGAGCTGCGATATGTTTTTTTTTGTTTACCCAGCATGATTGGATCATTTAATTCATTCACTTTTAATGTTATTATTGATGGAGTTGGGTTTAGGTATGCCGTTTAACTTTTTGTTTTCTACATGTCTCTTGAAATAAATTTTTGAGGTCCAGTGGTGGAGTATGGTAGGCAGAATGACCCTCCAAAGACGTCCACACTCTAATTCCAGGGACCTGTGAATGTGTTATGTTACATAGCAAAAAGAATTTGCAGATGCATTTAAGGTCTTGAAAACAGGGAGATTATCCTGGATTATCCAGGTGGACATGATCTAATTACACAAGCTCTGGAGTCAGAGAAATGCTGCAGAAGGGTAAGTGACAAAGCTTTGAAGTGTGAGAGGGGCTTGACCCACCATTGCTGAAGGGGGCCACGTGGAAAGCAGGAATAGGAATGTGGGCAGCCCCTAGGAGCAAACACCAGCCCCTGGCTGACAGCCAGCAAGGAAATAGGGACCTCAATCCTATGTCAACAAGGAACTGAATTCAGCCTGCAACCAGAATGAGCTCTGATGCTTCTCCAGAACCTCAGCCTTGTGAGACCTTTAGGCACAGGAGCCAGTCAAGTCTACTCTAACTTCTGACCCACAGACGCTGTGAGGTAATAAATTTGCATTGTTTTAAGAAGCTAAGTTTGTGCTAATATGTTACAGTAGCAATAGACACTAACGTGCATATAACAAGGTGTGTGTTGTTGCATCACGTGAATCAAGTGCATTAGAACAAACAGAAAGCCAGTCAAGGAGGGATGTCTGAGATGGGCTCCACAAAGGGAAACAGGACCATCTAGGGAGAACAGACAGAACTAAAGATAGGGAGAAAAGAGAAGAAGAGAATTTGCTGATCAATGTTTGACGTTAAAAAAAATAGTTGAAAGTGAATTATGCATAGAATGCTATGCATGGGTGCTTGTGCCTTTGCTCAGAGGGACAAAATCTTGAAATAACTTTTATTAATTAATGACCTTTATCCCAAACAAACACAGGGTTTATACTCATGTTTGAGACACTGAGATTCTTATTGTTGAATGGGACAAGAAAGGGGCAACATATCAACAGAGTGATGATTTTTCTCATTTGATCTTGAATAGTTTAGTAATTCAAATAGATAATACAAATAGCTTAATAGGTAGGGTTAAACTTACTCTAGTAATAAGGGCAATTTTTACATCCATTGCTTCTTGTCATTCTAGGATGGGAAGAGTCTGGGAAACCTAGGGTCTCAAAGAATCTGAAGTGGATTGAATTGTAAATCTTTCTCGTTTTCCTATTCCATTGTCCTAGTGTTGTTTGGGTTGGGGTGAGGTTTTATAGCAGCAACTTATCAAAAATATTGCATTAATCCTCAGTCATCTTTTCTTTTCTAGTGACTTATTCCATAAACTCTTAAATCAGAGGAAAATGTGAATCTTGACATCCTTCTGATACAGTTCTGCAGAATAATAAAAGAGGTCGGGGTGAGGGTGGCCCAGCTGGAGTCTGATAACTGCCCTTATAAATCCAGCCGGTTGGGGCAGGACGCTGTGATTAACTGCACAGCACCCAGGTAGATCTCCCGGGATTGCCACGGCGTGTAAGGTGAAGCGATTTCTCACAGCTTCCCAACATTTATCCCCATAGATCATCGTGCTGATCCATCAATCCTTCGAAGGTTAAAAGGGACATTACTCAAAACCTGGCAGAGGCAGAATTTCAATAGGCTGTTATGTCATTGAGTCTAGGGCTTTTAGCAGGAGAGGTGATGGTTACTTTAAGGTTGATACCAAATGCCATTAAGCCTTCTCTTCCAATCTCCCCCCGAACCTCCCAAAAAGGTATTATAATTATGCAACCTAATTCGTCTGCTGGCCCCTCTTTCTCATTTTCCAGTTTCTACAAATGAGTCTATAATTGGTCCACATAAATAGAAGCCTGTGTGGTTGTTTAGTGGTCCTCCTAGAATTAAATCCCTCTTTGAAATGGAAATAACTTGTCTTCATCTGCTTATATGCCTTTTGGTATTTCTGACCACATTAACATCACAAAAATGTCTGCACATAATCTATAGCAGATGCTCCTCTATGCCAGGAATAAATTACGATGGCTACTAGGGGAAAAGTTGTTTTGCTGTGCTTTTTTTTTCAGAAGAAAGTTTCTTTTTTCAGTTATTTTATTGAGGTCATAATGGTTTATAGCATGGTGTAATTTCAGGTGCGCGTTACTATTTGTCAGTTTCTGCGTAGACTGCATCGTGCTCACCAACAATAGTCTAACGGGGAATAGCAGCACTTCATGGAGCCAGAGTTATTTTTTGACCTTTAGGTAGAGAAACCCATGCCATGCTCTATGACTTAAATAGACAATGACTTCATTAATAAAACCTATCTATGTCCTCAAGATGGAATACATGTCTGTGTTTTGAGGTTTTCCAAAAGTGTCTCTCTGTGCAAATCCTTGCTGCTTTACCTGCTTCCTGAAATGCCACCTTTAGCTCACTCTTTCGCCTGAGGCTCTTCCCCTGGTTAGAAAGCAGATTCTCATGACGATGTTAATTCATGGAGCTTTACTTCTGACCTGGTCTTAATATGCATGACATTAAGGTGAATGCATTAATCAGATCATCTTCTAAAACATGCTTTGATAAGGGAGAGGAGGAAAAGCACAGGGCAGTGGCCAGCGGCTGGGGGGCATCTCTACTTTGAAAGGCCGAGCAGGAGAGGTCAGGTTGAAGACAAACCTCATGAATTTGATTATTTTTCTTGGGATTAGCCCTGTTTTGAAAATAAATGCTTTGCTTTCCTCTGTAGTTTATCCTTTCTTTATAAATTTAGTTTACAGGTTGTTATAAATGAACGAACGAACGAATGAATGAATGAATAAAATGTCTTCAGAGGCACCAATTGGAGAAGTTACGGAATACTCTGATAACATTTTTTATTTTTTTACTTGGAGTGAAAGAAGAAGGCTTCTCTTACAAGGAGCGGCTCTCTGACTCGGCAAGTCAAGGAAGAGAGAGGACGAGCCCTGTGGGAACATTTCCAAAGGTCAAGTTTGGGCTGAACTTTCTCGCTCTCTTTTTGCCGTCTAGTTTTATTTCCACCTACTGCAGTAACGGTGTTGTAGAGTAGCGGGCTTTTCTCTTTACTCAAGCTCTCTTTTTGGCTTCTCTTACTTATTCTGGTCCTTATAGGCATCCGAATTTCCTCTTCTACAACATTGGGTGTGTGAGCCACGACAGGCAGAAGCGGCACCTACAACAGCACATCCAGCCTCATTTCCAGACTGTAATTTGTAACTCGAGCTAAATTGATGCCCATTTTCCTCAATTGGGATACAAAGGTGAGGCTTTCAGCTTCTATTTATCTGAGCCATAAAGAGCCAGATGTACATGATTAGATTTTTCAGTTAGGTTTTTGTTTTCAAAGTTAGGGATTTTTCCCCTTAAATTATACCCAGAGGATTGCCTGTTATTGGCAAAGATTTAGAAATTAAAGACCTTATAAAGATTTAGAACTCTAAAGTTCTAAAAGCTGTGAAAGCTACAAAGTTGAGGCAACGACTTAGAGCTATACAACTTATACATTGCTGTGAATGATTTTAAGGCCTTCAAGAGACATCACAGATATAAATTACCTTCTCAATCATTAAAGAAAACATAACTCACGAATATAAAAATAGTATTGTATATTTCTTTGGAAATTGGTACGGATGGGAAATTTGCTAGGCTGATAATTATCATGTACTGGGTATAATTTTTTTTCTCTCTGTCCACTGCGCTGCTATGGACCACAAATGGGAGTTCTTCACGCTTCTCTGGGGAGCACTGAGGAGACATCTTGAGTGTTTCTTGCCTCCATCCCTCTATGTCTCGTCTCCATCGGACAGGTGTGATTTAATTGCCTGGCCTGGTTCACTGTGCTTCTCTCTCCTGGAAGCCCGGCGCACATGGCTGGTGTTGCCCTGTACCTCCTCCCTGTACCTCCAACCGGGGCTGACCCCATCCCCGAGGCCTCTTTCCACACTCCCTGTGCCTGAGCTGGCGAGTTCACCGCCAGGTGGTCACCCACACCTGTTTCGGCCTTGGAGCTAAGTTTCATTCTCTACTCTAGCATTGCCCTAAATGAAACTGACATGTTGTTCTCCAACTCCTGTATCAATTTCTTAATTGTTCCTGAATTTTGGGAAAGGTTATCACAGTTCAAACTCTAAGGAGAACATCTGGGATGATCTGATTAGTCCCTGCAGATAAAAGAGTTTACTGAACTGCCCTCAACTGTGTAACATTGCGGTTGCAGCTTAAAGGAAACTTGGGGTGTTGAGTTCAATGTCACTCAGTATAGGTGACAGCCCATTTGTCAGAGACTGACTTGCACTGACCACGCTTATGCAGATTAATGGCTAAAATGAGAATGGCAATTTACTTGTCTTTGATGATAACTATTCTTGAAAAGACAAGTGGACATCTTTTTGGGTTGGTTTACAGATTCTCGCACTTTGGGCAGATCTCCTTAAGGGGCTGTGTTAGGATTCAAAGGTGCTTGGTGAGAATAGAGTGTGAAAGTCAGCAGGTTTGACTTGGGTTGTTCTCAAGGCACAAGTCATCAAGCCGATGGCTCCATCTCAGCTTCAGGACCCCTGCTCACAAACTTCTCAGTGAGCTAGGGATTCAGGACCAGGGCTTTCCGTCCTTTTCCAAACACTGTATGAGTCTGCTCTGATCCAGTTATCAGAAGATGCAGCCAGCTCTGCAAGGGCTGTCCTTTGCACCCTCACACCAGGATGCCTTTCCACTTCTGTAACATAGCTTCTGCTGTACTTGAACTTCCAGCAGCCATCATTTGTGTCTCTTTGAAGGAGGACTGCCACATGTATCGAGTTCCAGAAGCTGAGAATTCAATTAATCCTCCATAACCAAAACCTGATGGGTGTGGAGGTATTGATACCCCAGCTTCTTTAACCCCTGATGGGAACAAGTGACACACACTACCTGCAGGGCTTGTCTGGGACTAAACCAGCATCACCCTCTGAGAGAATTTGCCTGATACCACACCATGTCTTGGCCTGTCCCTTTTCCTTCTTGGTCTGGGTCCTCCTTCCCTACTCTACTGATTCTTCCTGGGGACATGTTCTCATAAATCACTTTTACATAAATCAAAATCTCAGGTTCTGATTTTGGGGAAAGCAGGCTAAGTCAGACAGTATCCATATTTCCTTATAACAAATTTATCACGTCTGCAGTGGGGAAGGTCAACTAAGTTCTCCCCGTGTCCATAAATATCATCCATAAGCCATTAGGATTTGCAAGTCAGTATCTAAAACAACCAGCTACTTAACCTGATGCCTTCATGTGGTTAACTAAAGCGTGGAAGAGCATTAAAGCTTCAGATGACATGATGGAGCAAGGCTGATGCGAGACAGGAAGAATGGGGCAACGTGAGGCAGGAGGAAGAGCCCAGAGCTGGGGAACGGGAGATCTGGGTTGTTGTTTATGCTCTGCTGGGTCCTACAAGCTTGACCCTGGGCAAGTGGCTTCAAGTCTCTGGGTGGTAGTTCATTCAAATAAAAAAGACAGGGTTGGATTAGGATATTTCTAAACTCTCCTTGGTTAAGAGAAAACAAAGACCCTGGGACCAATGTTTGTGTCGAGAGCAAATTTTATGACCAAACAGGGAACTCAGCACTGTGCACATGGTGGGCTCTGAGGGATGTGGCTCCATCGGGGGGCCAGATGGGTATTTAAGAGCTGAAGACCATAGTCTCTGTATTAGTCAGGGCCCTCCAGAGAAACAGAACCAATAGGAGACATATAATGTATATATGTATGTATATACATACACTCAATCTCTCTCTCTTTCTCTGTCTGTATATATATGCAGAGAGACTTATTTTAAGGAATTGGCTCATGTGATTGTGGGGTCTGGGAAGTCCAAAATCTGCAGGACAGGCAGGCAGCCTGGGGACCCAGGGAAGACTTGATATTGCAGCTTTAGTCCGAAGGCCCTCTGCTGGTTGAAGTCCCTCTTCCTTTGGGGAGATCAGTCTTTTTCTCTTAACACCTTCAACTGATTGGATGAGACCCACCCATATTATGGAGGACAAGCTACTTTACTCAAAGTCTACTGAGTTTAATGTTAATCTCATCTGAGAAACACCGTCATGTCACAGCAGCATCTGGACTGGTGTTTGACTAAATATCTGGTGCTGTGGCCTAGCCAAGTTGACACATAGCATTTACCATCACCCTGTTCCTTACTGGGAATTCTGAATCTCTGTGTGATTGGCAGGTGATATCTGGGCTAATCCATTAGGCCTGGGGGGAGCACTGAGTGGGTCAGGAGGGCCTACAGGATGCGTGGGTGTGAGGCCTCACCTCAGGCTCTACATGTCCTTTCAGCACTGCTGTTGGCTCTCTGGGCAGCCAGGCCCGGATTCCTTACCTTCAACACTGACACTCGATGAGCCCAGGAATGATTAGAGCTTTATGTATAAAGACTAAATATAAAAAGAACAACTCTCAAATTCAAGTTTAAGTTCTTTTAGACTATTATACATGGGAGGGCTTCAGAAATTCTTGTAGTTGGGTGTTCATTTCATTCACCTGCCATTAATTCCACAAGATTAAAAAAATTCTTCAGGAGAGAATATTATTACACAAAAGAAAACTGGTTCAAGAACGGGTTATGGGGAAGCATTTGTGTGATTAGTTAGCAGATACAGTTTAATAACTTTGAGGTCAGTAATGCAATTCTAAGGTCAAAATATTGCATAATAAATGAACAACTGCTCTAGGGCTGGACCAAAAACACAGGGAGTTATCTAATTTTGTTTATTTTTATTACGACATCTCCATTTCCGTCTATTGTTTTTTGCTACTGCCTCAAACTTCCATCCTTCCTCTCCTTCCCTGACTGTTTTCCTCCTCCTCACCCATGTGCGCAGCCACCTCATTCCATCTTTGGTTTCTCTAAACCCCTTTGTCTCATCCCACATCTCTCCCATCCCACATTTTTCTCATCCCACATTTCTCTCATCCCACATTTCTCTTATCCCACATTTCTCATGCTCTGATTAATGTTTCTCAAAAATGGTCTTTGGGCCATCTGCACTAAAATCTCGTTGGGAGCTTGTTAAACATGTAGATTTTTGTATTTGAACACCCCGCTGTCACAAACCCACGTTTAGCTGTGTGTGTCCCATTTGCTCATGGAAACATTTTCTTTGAAAGTGAGAATGGCCCCCTGTGTTCTCACTGCAGGTTTATAACCAGAGGAGTGACTATTGTGTTAAGTCCTTAGTGGGTGGCTGGGGTGGGGGGTGCTGTGTTCGATGCCTCTTCCCTCTGCCTGGGAGAGGCTGACCCGGCCTATGTGTGGGATAAAGTCAACATCCAGCCAGAGGATCGAGTTTTCCTGTAGTAGTTAAAAGTTGCAGAAGAAGACAATAAAAACTGTATGTTGAAAGAATAAACTTGGTGGAAAATTTTAGGATATACGTCAAATTACATATTTGAACTTCTCATTTTGAAACATATTTGACTGTTTTATGCCTCTTTGACATAATCCTTATTCCTTTATCTCATAACGTGCTTTTCACTTCTTCAACATCATCAACTGATAGACACATTGAAAAGGTACCAATAATAACGAAATCACACATGCAATGTACTGTCTGTTATGTTTACACCATTTAATTAAAGCGTATTTTTTCCCATTAACAAAGGAAAATCTCAAGAATAATTGCATAGTTACCACAGTATTTTAATTTATATTAAAACAAGTAAAAAATGCCAAGTCATTCTTAATTAAAATCTTTCCCGTGTTTGGAGTTGCATGGATTTCTGGCTGAAAGGACGGAAGTTGGAAAACTTGATGTTTCCTGTGAAATGCTGAAATATGAATTATTTTGTAAAGATCCCTGCAGCAAAGCTCCAAACCTCCATTTCACTGGCTGCAGCGAATCTTCCCTCGCTCCTCTCTCTGTTTCTCGGCATCAGTTATGTTCGGGTTTTCCCTGAGCTGATAACACAGCATTGCTTTTGCATGAGTTAGAGGTACGTGGAAGATTTAAGACTTAAAAATACAGCCCTCCTAAGAAATGTGCATTGTCATCTGCAGTATAAATCTCTGATTATCTCAGACTTTCAAGTAAAACACATGATCAAAAGCTGTTTGCTATTATTCTAAAAGTCCCAACAGGAAGAACACAAGTCTGACTGTCAACGTCGGATGCTGCAGTCTTTTGGTTACGACATTATCCCATAAGCCACATTGTGGAAAGTGTTGTGTGGATTCAGCAGAAGTCATACCTTCCAGACATCCTAAGAAATAAAGAGCAGTGAATCTGACATGATGGAAGTCGAAAGTGGAATTGTTGTTACAGGAATGGATTATTTTGAATAGGTACTTCAGTAAATTCAGATCCCAAATTATTCACACAGATATGGTGGTCAGTTGGAAATGATCTTCCTTGGATGCTCATAATGAAAAAATCTACTAGAAAAGTACTATATTCTCTTTTTTTTTAATTCTGATGGTACAAGGCTGCCTAAGAAACCCAATGTCAAAGAATTTTTCCTGTATCTCCAATTAGCAAAATGATTCATAGCCCAAATCTGCACCTGCTTAGATGTAATCAATATTTACAACCAAGAATGCCACGTGTTTGCTGCTTTCAGAGAAGAAAAAATACCAGAATATGATTAATAGCAAGTTTTATGCTGGCTTAAAAAGACAAAACTAAATAAAAATTCCACTGCCTTAAGGTTTCAATATGACATAGTAAAGTTATTTCTCTCTTCCTCTTTTCTCAAAAATCACCCCAAATTATAAGAAGAAAAAGAAACAGAAAACACACAGTCCACCATCAATGAAACTAAAAAGGAACGGAACAAATCAGGTGGTGGTGTAGGGGAGCAATGATAAGAAAAAGCTGGTTTGCCGTGCACAACCTTGTAAAGACTCGAGAATGGGAGGTGCTAGACATTAAGGCATGTGGAAACGTAGCGGGTGAAGTGCTGCAGGCATGGGTCTCAGGCACAGAGGACGGTGGATGAGAGCAGCTCAATGGCATGACGGCATTAAAGACAGTCTGCATTTTGGATGACAAACCTCCCATTTTCCCTCCACCCAGTGCCACTTCACAGCCTGATGGTGCCCCTCCAGTTAGGAGATAGGAGAATCTTCCTCTGGAGATATCAAAACTCCCCAAAGAAAAGATTTACAGATATTGGCAACTGGGGATCCCCAGCAAAAATAAATCTAGCTTGCCCCCTCCCCATTTGTCCGCTAATCTACAATTCTGCGTGTCCTAGGAATTTTCAATCAGCATTTTGGTGCCTCATCCTCAAATATAAGGAGGCACACAAGGATCATCAGATGTGCAAGGAGTGCCGGAAGAAAAAGGCTAAATCAAAAGCAAATAAGCAGAAAAAGGAATGCAGAGAAAATAGGGAGCCGAAAAATATTTCGGAGAGCTATGGTTAACATCCTCAGCAATATAAAAGAAGATAATCCATTCATGAGGCAAGAAGAGGATGCTCTTTAAATATTCAAACAACAAAGAAGAGCTCTTATAAATAAAAAATATACAAAAGCCTCACTACAATATTTGAGAAAGTCTTGAGGTTTTAGAATAAAAAAAATAGAAATAAGACACTGGAGAGAAAAGAAAGAAAATTAGAAATGTACGAGTTCCAGAAAGAGTAAACAGAGATTTGTACAAATTATCAAAAGAGTCATCAAATAAATATCCCCAGAACCAAGGAAGACTAGTTTCTAGGATGAAATAACCAGTGAACACCCAGCACAATGAATAAAATAAAATAAAATAAAACCCCAGGTTATATCACCACAAATTTCAGAACAAGGATAAGGAAAAGTTCTGAAAAACTTCCGGAGGGAAAAGATAGGTCAAAGAATCTGGAAAAGGAAGACACACTAGACTTCTCAACAGCAGCGCTGGGATCTAGAAGATGAAGGAAGACACTTTCATAATTCTTATTTTTCAACCTCAACGTCTATGTGTAGCTTGCCGTTCAAGAGTGAGGGTAGCATAAATGTTGAGATGCAAAAAGTGTCAAGAATTTACTTCTTCTGCATCTTTTCTCAGGAAACAACAGGAAGGCATATTTCAACAAAAGGGGGCAGGGAAAGAAACTAAGAAAGGGAAAGACTATGGGCTATAGGGAACAGAGAACATGACCTAGGCGAGAGGGAAGTGGACTTGCTGATGGGAGCAAAGCCAGCCTTAGGTCGGCAGCCACCCAGCGTGTCGAGAGGGCAGCCAGTCCAGATTGGAGGAAAGAGAGAGAAATGGAGAGAAGTGAATGGACTGCTTGATCTTCTGATTCATTTGATTGCATGGAAAAGTAGTTTTGAGAGAGTTTTGCACAACTGTCAATAGACTTAGTGAATATTCAAAGAAAATGATGAAAGGATGCACATATCAACTGTAGGAAATCAAAAGGTGGTATAAAATGAAAATATAATCATGATATATAGAGTTGTTAGAAATAAACAACTATTTGTGTGTAACAATATAAATATTAATTTTGAGTTAATTCAAAATAAAATAAAATTATCTTGAGGGGTTAAAAAGAGAAAAAGAGCATGCAAGTGTGCTAAAATTCTCAATTCTGAAATTTTAGATTGATACTGTATAACATGACTGAATCCTAAGGGTTTTTGTATTGATAAATATATCACTTGGAAATATGAGGGAGGGGAAAATAGCTAAAAGAGACGAATGTGGTTTCCTCTGGGGAAAAGAATGAAGTAGAAGATAAGAAGACATGGAATGTTGTTCTTGTTTTGTTACAAGCTTCTTAGAACTATTTAACGGTTAAAGTAATTTGCAAATCATACTTTAAATAAAACAAACGTTAATTAAAATTAAAGTTAGAAAAATAAACACAACATTTCCAAAACCTCACAAGGCTCTAACAGAGCTGGCTCACTAACAGTCACTTGGTCAAAACATTGAAGCCGTGTCCCACTGTGGAATGCGCAATCAGCATAAGCGACTTCTTCACATTGGACCGTATTGAACGGTAATGTTCAACAAAAATGCAAGCAAACAAGTCCTAAAAGGTTATCTCATATCACCATTGCACATCAGGAAGACTTTACTGTGCATTGCTTCTCAGTTTAGTTTCAGCCACCAGGTGGGCCTGAGGGGGAGAAGAGTTTGATTTTGAGGGGAAACGAAAGGTGTGCAGCTCAAGGAAACGTTCATGAGGATTATCGGTCCCTCCATCTGCCAGCCGGGCACAGATGTGAGTATTGACCCCTCAGGGGCTTCAATAAAATGCAGAAGTGAGGGTTGGGGGGGAGTGCAAATGGTATGTGAGAATAAGGAGAAGACTCCTGGATTCAGATTTCAAAGGGTCACTGAAATGTGCAAAAGAGTCCATAGCTTAAAGCAACTTCTATTTCTTAAAGAATAATCTAGATATAATCTTGATACACATTCTGTGGCACAGCTTTTAGTGCTTGTTAAATTGATTTTTTTTCTCAGCGAGAATATACTTCTCCTTTCTCCCTTGCTGAATTTAGATCTTTCAGAAAGAGTTGGGTTTTTATTACTTCAAATTAGAGTCTTTAATTTCCCCTATGAAACATGTGCAGAGTGTATATGGGTAAATATCTTTTACCTTCCCCGTCAAATGTGCCACATTCACTGGAAGGCAAAGGCTCTAAACAGGAGGGGATCAATAGACAGCCTATATTTATCCCGTCTACCTGGAGTGCCGATGGCTCTTGTGATGGGAATGCCTACTGGATACCAGACACAAGAACAATCATGCCATCTGTTTACGTACAGGTCACCAGCCAATAGATGATAAACTTGGGTAAGTTTGCTCTTCTATTTTGGAATTTACTCAGAACAGGGGAATTCATTCTCTCTGTCTCATATTGGAAAAGCACTTTTCGTTTTTGGATAGTGTTGAAGTTCTAAACAACACTTGTTTTATCATTGAAATCAAAAGTTTTCTGTAAGCGCATACTGCTGCTGTTGGGGGCTGTACGAGTTCCTCCAGGTGTTGAGGTTTGGAGGAAAGGAGAGCAGGAACATGCAACATGCAGATGTCTGCATTCGCCTGTGGAAAGTCAGGGACGGAAAACCTGGTGGTCAGGGCAGCATCTAGAGCATATGCACGTGTGGCAGTTTCTGCGACAGGAATGGTGGGGAGCATGCCTGCTGTCTCTGTTCTGCTCTGAGTGTGGGGTGGCAGTTTTGTCAAAGAGGAATCGACTCACCAAATGTAAATGGTACCCTCTCCCCAGTCTATTTAGCCTCATGTTCTCAGCTTCACCAGCTGGGAACACAGATATTCAAAACCTGATGTCTTGAGACCCATCCTTCTCTTGGCTGGCAGTGAAAAGTCCTGTCTTGTATATGGCTCTGAGCATCCTATGGGGTGCTTACCTGTGTCCAGAAGAAACCTACTCTCAGCTTCGGACTCGGTTCCACCAAAGAATCACCCCCATGTCAACTGCAGGTTCATCACTCTTAGGAAGTGAAAAATTCTGTCTTGTATTGTGATCATTTATGGATAAAGGGAGGTCTGGCTTGAGCCCCAAAATATTGAACATTTTATGAGGTAGCTCTTTCATGTACCCCTGTCTATGGCAAGTTAAGCCCAAGTTTCAAACATCCCACAAAGTCATATTCTGATCAAACTACCCAGTTTTGATGGGTTGGCACAAGAGCTTTTGCTGCCAACGATGCCATAGGAAAGATATCTTCACAGGAACATGGGGTGAGTGGGGCCCAGGCCACCCAGGGGGTCTAGTGCATGATTGCTGCTTTGATCCAGCTGCCTATTTCTCCTACTCTAAGTGCCACTGCTCCCATCTTTCCTGTGACCACCTTAGGGTAGTGTCTTCAGCGGTCCTCCCAAGCTGCAATACTTCCGTGATGGGAGAACTCTTCTTTCTGTATCACATTTAATTGAAGAATGTCCCATAGCAACGTTTCTTAGTTCCACAGAGTCAGCTCAGCCCCCCGAGCCTAGACGTACTCTACTGGAATGAAGGGGTTGGAACAAGTTTGGTGTTGCTGTACCCAGAATGAACTCCTGCCCTACACGCTCCAGTCCTCTTGACTCACAGTAAATCCTGTGATGAAGGACCCAAAGTACCTTGCAATCTGGTTTCGGTCGTCCCCAACTTCTCATGTCTGACAACCATGCCTCTGCATGTCCAGGTCCCAAACCCCTGTGACAGACAGGATTCCACAACCTGAGTGTCCAGATCAAAATCAGAAAGATATATATTCTGAGGGGCACAACTCAACTCTGCTGCAGGAAACATCCAAATCCTGAGGCAAACGGGTCACAGAGGGAGGGACCATGTCTAACTTCTCTCACGGAAAAGGGAGGAGGGTAATTTTGGTACCATCTTGTCAGGAAACAGGAGTTCCAAAAGTAATTCTGGTGCCAACTGTTAACATAATAAAATTATCACCTTGAGACATCAACATTTGCATAACAGTTTATAGTTTACAATGCTGCAGAGAAAACAACATTCTTTCCTAAATTCAGACTCTGAAAATTTCTCCAAAAGTCTAATGGCATCATTTCTGTTGCTTTTTTAAAAAAATTCCTTTTACTTAACTACATCTCTGCTCCTCAGCATGAATTCCATCTTAAACTGATATTATTGTTGTTTAAATCCGATCTGAAGTGTTCCCAGAGTAGGCATGCATTGATTAATAATCAAGATGTTCATTTCTTTCACATACACAAAAGACCTTCTGATATTATTACTAAATTTAGTTTGTCAGGCACAGGGAATGAAGGTTGACCCCCAAGGCACTCTCAGACTGGCTCCTCCAAATACGCTGTAACTGGTTCATGGGTTATCTCTGTGAATAAAATTGATTATCTCTGTTTAAACATGTTTGGTATTGTTATATGATCTAAAAATATGCCCAAAGAATAAAAGTCTTGATATATTAAAAAATTAACTCACAGCTTCTTTTTCTTCCCCTCTCCCATTTAAATATGGATGGAGAATTATTGGCTTTTAAAGATCAACCTTAGCATGTAAATGCATTTGTAATGAATATAATTTCTTGCTCTGGAAGTTAACTTCCTCAAGATCCGAGGGTAGCATTTGCTGAAGGTTAATGCAGGAAATAGTGTTCCATATATTGAATGTTCTAAGAGGCAGCCTAGGTGTAAAAAATGGTTGGCTTTATAGAATTTAAATGAATTCCAATCTTAGTGCTTCCTGACTGAAAATGAGGAAAATTATTTCTATGAGAGTTTAGAAAAGTGTTGTGTTTGTTATTGTGAACTTGTGGTTCAAGCCTATCCTGGGATTTTTAAGGAAATTGTGTTGGGCTGATTCCTAAGGAGTCTCAGAAACAGCTGTCTGAACATAATGCATAGTTTAATCTGAACTGTTTCTTAGACCCCTAGCACTCGGTGAATGCTAAGGAAACACAGTACTGATGGACCCAGGGTCTGACCCTGGTTCTTCCGAAGGGAACTCGGTCACAGTTCAGAGACTTTGAGAAAGGGTGCGGATGCCAGAGGGCCTCGCTGTCTCTGTCTCATCTCTGACTACGCTCAGCTCTAACTTACTGGAACTCAATTTCACCACCTATGAACAGCTCATCGTTTTGCTCATTTGTGACTTTTTGCAGGAACAGAAGTTCTTAATTTTTATGTAGTAAAGCACGTCATGTTTTTCCTTTATAGTGTTGTTTATGTCCTGTTTAAGAATTCCTTCCCTGAGTAGAGGTCATGATGAGGAGATCCTCATATATAATCTTCTAAAAGCTTTAATGTCTCACTTTTCATGTAAGATCTATACTCAGTCTGCGGTTAATTTCCGGGTAAATTGTGAAAAGAAAATCTAATTTAATTTTTGTGCATGTATATGCCACTATCCCACACCATTTATTAATTTAATGATAAATTTACTCCAAATCTGCCCTTTACTCCACTGTTCAGACGTGATACCTCGAGCATCTATCTAATGACCATATATGATCGAGGCTGGTTTGAGTTCTGCATTCTCTTCCACAGGCTACTTTCCATCTTGCATCAGTGTCACGCTGTTAACAAATCTTGATGTCTGGGACAGCAAGGCTCTCCTTTTTGTTCTACTGTCTCTTCAAATAGTCTTGAGTATTTATTACCTTTTCTCCATGAAAAAAATTATGTAGGCAAACCATAAACACACACACACATACACACACACTAGTTTGGGATATTGAGTGGAACTGTACTAAATGTACAGATCATTTTGGAGTGATTTGATGTGTTTAAAATATTGAGTAATACCAGCCAAGAACATGGTATAGATCTTTTAAAATATTTTATAATGAAATACTATAGTTTTCTTTTTGGAGAGAGTTCATATCTTTGGTTATTATTAAATATTTGATAATTTTGATACCATAAAAACTTTCTAGGAGAAATAGCCTCTGCATATAAAAGAGGGCACAGGTCAGTTATGTAAAGCTTGGTGGATTGTGATCAGGCAGACACAGAGGTGCAATCACCACCAGAATGCAGAGCACCTGGTGCTTTCTCCTGACCACCGCCGGTTCCTCCTTCTAGAGGCACCCTCTATCCTAACACCACGTGCTACCTTTTCCTACTGAGGTGTTTTTAACTCTATGTTCCATTGATCTTTAGTGTGGTCCTGTATTAGTACTATACTGTCTTAATTGCTACAGCATTATAATAATTGGATAGATAGTAAGGTAAACTTTCTGTGTATTTTTAAAAAATAAACTATTTTTTAGAACACTTTTAGGTTTGCAGCAAAATTGAGTATAAGGTACAGAGATTTCCCGTATACCTTCTGCCCAACACGTGCACAGCCTCCCACATTATCAACATCCTCACTAGAGTGGTACATCTGTTACAATCTATGAACCTACATTGACACATCGTGTCCATAGTTTACATTCAGGCTCACTCTTCCTGGTGTACATTTGATAGGCTTGGACATTGTATAATGACGTGTATCCCCCATTATAATATCATACAAAGTATTTGCACTGCCCTAAAAATCCTCTGTGCTTTGCCTATTCATCCCACTGCATCCCCACCTTGGCAACCACTGATTTTTCACTGTCTCCGCAGTTTTGCCTTTTCCAGAATGTCATATGGTTGGAATCACAGAGTATGTAGCCTTTTCAGATTGACTTCTTTCCTTAGGAATATGCATTTTAAGGTTATACTTCTTTTTAAATATTGTTTTGACTATTATGTTACTTTGTATTTCTAGATAAATGTCATAATTAATTTGTTAGTTACACACACACAAACACAAATACCTGTTGGAATTTTTATTGGGATAATATTAGACATCTAGATCAATTAGGGGAAAATTGCTATATTTAGAATATTGAGGTCTTTTAGTTTTGTCCCTTCGTTCATTTGCTTCTTCTTTAATTTCTTTTCATAATATCTTATACTTTTCTTTGTAGAGATATTGCACATTTTAGAATTATTTTGGTTTTCTAATTCTTTTTGAATTAGCTTTGGTAAATTAAATTTTACTAAAAATTGGCCAATTTCACCTAAATTTGAATATTCATTGATGTAAATCTGTTCAAAATATCCTCTAAACATCTTTTGAATGTATTTGGTTTCTATTAAGATGTTCCTCTTTTCATTTACAATACTTATCCTTTGAACCTTCTATATAGTTTCTTCTTGATCATTACCATTCAAAGTTTGTCAGTTTTATTGGAGTTTTCAAAGAGACCAAGTTTGACTTTGTTGTTTGTGTCTATTGTATTTTTTTATAATTTGTATTTTTTATCTCTTATTATTTTTTTCCTTCTACTTTCTTTGAATGTACTTTGCTGTCCTTTTCTTTGTATGTGTGTGTTTTACCTATTTGTTTATTTTTCAGTTGTTTTATTGAGATCATAATGGTTTATAACATTGTAATTTCAGGAGTACATTATTATTTATCACTTTCTGTATAGTCATCATTGTACTCACCACCAGTAGTCTAGTTTTTGTCCATCACCGTACATATGTGCCCCTTTACTCCTCCGCCCCCCCCAACCCAGTCCCCTCTGGTAACCACTAATCTGTTCTTTATCCATGGATTTGTTTATCTTCCACATGTGAGTGAAACCATACATTATTTGTTTTTCTCTGTCTGATTTATTTCACTTAACATCATATCCTCAAGGACCATCCATGTTGTTGCAAATGGGATGATTTTGTCTTTTTATGGCTGAGTAGTATTCCATTGTATATATGTACCACATTTTCTTTATCCATTCATCCATAGACAGGCACTTGGGTTGCTTCTACATCTTGGCTATTGTGAATAATGCTGTAATGAACACAGGGGTGCATAAATCTCTTTGGATTATTGATTTCAAGTTCTTTGGATAAATACCCAGTAGTAGGATAGCTGGATCATATGGTATTTCTATTTTTAATATTTTGAGAAATCTCCGTACTGTTTTCCATAGTGGCTGCACCAGTTTGCATTCCTGCCAGCAGTGCGTGAGGGCTCCCTTTTCTCCACATCCTCTTCAACATTTGTTATTTTTTGTCTTGGTAATTATACCATTCTGACTGGTATAAGGTGATATCTCATTGTAGTTTTGACGTTCATTTCCCTAATAATTAGGGATGTTGAACATCTTTTCATGTGTCTGTTGGCCATCTGTATCTGTTCTTCGGAGAAATGTCTGTTTATATCCTTTGGCCATTTTTTGATTGTGTTCTTTTTTGTTTTTTTTTGTTGAGATGTATGAGTTTTTTATTTACTTTGGAAATTAACCCCTTGTTGGATATATGATTTTCAAATATTTTCTCCCAGTTGGTGGGTTGTCTTTTAGTTTTGTTCATGGTTTCCTTTGCTTTGCAGAAGCTTTTTAGTCTGATATAGTCCCATTTGCTAATTTTTTCCTTTTTTCCCCCTTGCCTTAGTGGACATGGTATTCAAAAATATATGCTGCTAATACTGATGTCAAAGAGTGTACTGCCTATATTTTCTTCTAGGAGTTTTATGGTTTCAGGTCTTACATTCAAGTCTTTAATCTATTTTGAATTAATTTTTGTGTATGGTGCAAGATAATGATATACTTTCATTCTTCTGCATGTGGCTGTCCAGTTTTCCCAACACCATTTATTGAAGAGACTTTCCTTTCTCCATTATATGTTCTTGACTCTTTTGTCAAAGATTAACTTTCTATAGATGTGTGGTTTTATTTCTGGGCTTTCAATTCTGTTCTATTGATCTGTGTGTGTGTTTTTGTACCAGTACCATGCCGTTTTGATTTCTATAGCTTTGTAGTATATTTTGAAGTCAGGTATTGTGATGTCTGCAGCTTTGTTCTTTTTTCTCAGGATTGCTTTGGCTATTTGAGGCCTTTTGTTGTTCCATACAAATTTTAGGATTCTTTGTTCTATTTCTGTGAAGAATGTCCTTGGGATTCTGATTGGGATTGCATTGAATCTGTAGATTGCTTTAAGAAGTATGGACATTTTAACTATGTTTATTCTTCCAACCCATGAGCATGGGATATCTTTCCATTTCTTTGTGTCATCTTCAATTTTTTTCAAAAATGTCTTACAGTTTTCAGTGTATAGGTCTTTCACCTCTGGTTAAGTTTATTCCTAGTTATTTTATTCTTTTTGTTGCGATTGTAAATGGGATTGTATTCTTGACTTCTCTTTCTGCTAGTTTGTTGTTAGTGTATAGGATTTATTCCAGGGATGCAGGGATGGTTCACCATCTGCAAATCAATCATGTGACACACCACATTAACAAAATGAGCAGTAAAAATCACACGATCATCTCAATAGATGCAGAGAAAGCATTTGACAAGATCCAACATCCATTTACGATAAAAACTCTCAATAACATGGGTGTAGAAGGAAAGTACTGGGGCCAGCCTGGTGGTGCAGTGGCTAAGTGCACATGTTCCACTTCAGTGGCCCGGGCTTTGCCAGTTTGGATCCTGGGTGCTGATATGGCACCGCTTGGCAAGCCATGCTGTGGTAGGTGTCCCACATATAAAGTAGAGGAAGATGGGCATGGATGTTAGCTCAGGGCCAGTCTTCCTGAGCAAAAAGAGGAGGATTGGCAGCAGATATTAGCTCAGGGCTAATCTTCCACAAAAAAAAAAAAAAAAAAGGAAAGTACTTCAACATAATAAAGGCCATATGTGACAAACCCATAGCCGATATCATACTCAGTGGTGAAAAACTGAAAACCATCCCTCTGAGAACAGGAACAAGACAAGTTGCTCACTTTTACCACCCTTATTCAACACAGAACTGGAGGTTTTGGCCAGAGCAATTAGTCAAGAAAGAGAAATGAAAGGAATCCAAATTGGAAAGGAAGAAATGAAACTCTCACTGTTTGCAGATGACATGATTGTATACATAGAAACCTCCAAAGAAAACCCCATCAGAAAACTATTAGGAATAATCAACAACTACAGTAAAGTTTCAGGGTACAAAATCAACTTACAAAAATCAGCTGCATTTCTATACACTTTGCTGTTCTTTTTGTAACTTCCTTGGGTGGATTTTCACTAGCTCACTGATTTTCAGCCTATCTGTGCTGGTCTGCTGTGGTGAAATTTCCATTTTTATTTACTTGAGTATATGTTAATTTCTCCTTTTCTCCCTTCATATTCTCATTGTTTGTAGAATGGTAGGGTGATATATCTCTTAATGTCACTCATATTATACACACACATACACATATACATATATTAGTAGTGATTTTTTGGAGTGTGATCTCAGGTTTTCAGGAAAGGATTTGCTCAAAAAACTAATTTTCTTAAATGAAACTCAGCTGTGACTTGACCTTAGCACCATGGGTGGATGATTTTTATACCCAGCCATCTTACACAGCAGATAAGACTATTGAGAACTTTGACGAAGAATTTACCTCCCTCACCAATTTCTCTCCCTGTTCCTCCTTCTGTTCCCCCCACCTCCTTTTCTTCCTCTTGTTACCGTCAGCCCATTTTTCTCCAGATTATTAGAAGATTAATCTTGTGCCTAGAAAGTTACTTGGATCTCCATCAAACACATATTTAGTTAGTTTCCTGGATTGCTAGTACCCTTCCAAGGGTCCACTAGCCAAGTTCCCACATACAGTTGGTGTGATTTATTGGCCAGACTAAACTTCAGCACTAGATATGCACTTTTCCTCAAAAACAAATTCAGAAAAAATGGTATGGTATGTAAAAATAGTTTTGGGATATGACTGCCAAGGCTAGTGATAGGAGCCAACACAGCAGCAGCTGGGACCGGAAGCAGAATGAATTGCTATGCAGGAACATTTCCTAACTTAGACAGCACTGCGGGGTTGGCCTGGTTGCCAGGAGCAAGCAGAGCAACCTGAAGGCTCTGAATCAAATGGCACAGGATGTGAAGCCAGACAGCAAGGGGCAGAGTGGTGAGACGTGCGTTATCACCTTACTGCCCCTATACCTCTCAATCATGTCAATTACAGCAGTTGTTCCTTTCTTCTTTCCAACATGGAAAAAGATTGTTTCTCTCTACTTGCATCTCCTAATATCTTTTTTGAAACTTAATTTCTTCTTCACTTCCAATCTGGTTTTTCTTCACTTCATATCAGAAGAAAGATACTGGTAATCTAAGAACAAAGAGTAATTTCCTATATAGGGTGGCCTGAAAAAGTGAAAGAGGGTATTTTCACAATTCTGAACTATCTGGCTGATCAGTTTATGAAAAAAGAAAGCTTCGATGAGGTTGTATTCTTTGTTGGTTTTCTTTTACTCATCACTCTTGTTGGAAAAAAATCAGTGTAACATCGTGCCAGAGGAAAATTTTAAACTGTAATTTTCTGCCTAGTACTCTACAATATCTTATACATTCATCTCCAAAAATAATTAAGTATTTCCATGTGGTTGGGATCTACTCTCCGTTCTACTGTGAGATAAACCCATTAAGGGATATGGTATAAGCTATGTTGGGTGGCTTAAAAAAATTTCTAGGAGTTCCATCCAATCTCAGTTTTCAACTTATTTACCTTTACATATTTTGGCAAATGAGTTCCTTAATAATCTTCTAGAACTGCACATCAAACTAAGCAGTGCCTTTTTGAGAGCAATCACCTTAGGAGGCTATACTCTCCTCTGGAGATGTTTTGGTTCAGAACACGACATGTAGGAGATCTTCTGGGATGACCCTCAGAACATCAGCACATTCTTTCAAATAGTCGTAGAGACAGTAAATTTTCATTATCAGTGAATTTAAGGTCTTGAAAAACTCAAGAAAAATGACAATAAAACCAACTGTTCTGAGAACAAACAAACCAAACAACATAGTTTTTGATTAGTAAAACTGGGCAAGTAAAAGTAATGAAATTGATGTTTTTATCATGTGGTTTGTATACTGTTCCATAAAGAAATTCTTCTAAATGAGTTTTCACGTGTATTTGGGACAGTCGTAGCCTCATTTGAATAACTGTGTAGTTCCACAATGAGCATTCTAAAAGCTAATGCTCCTTTACCCTGTGTGCCTGTTAGATGTATACTTAACTTAGGGAAACGTTTTACATGGTATTATACTGTGTGCTGGAAGACTGAAGCAAGATCTGCAGAACTGAGAAGGGCTGTGTGTGAGCCACTTGAAACACACTTTTGCAAGTGTCTCCCTATCTCTGGGTATTTTCACGACCGTCGCACAGTTTCACCTGAACTCTACATATTCTGTTTGTAAGTACCTTGGACAGCAGCATGAGCCCACCATTTTGGTAGGCTTTCTTTTCTAACCTTTTGAGTGCCTTTGGAATGTTCAAGAAGAGACATAAAAACAGCTTTTGAAACTCCTTTAGATATGTGTTTGTCTTTAATAAAATAAAAGGAGCACTTCAGGGACGCCCACACCATTTGAACTCCAATGAAAGGCAGCTCATTATCCGGTGCACTCTGGCTCTGAGGACATTACAGCTAATTAAAATGCCGTATTTTCTGTTACAGTGTTAGGATACAGGGATACCATGGGGTCTCCAGCATTAATGGGTGAAGACTCTTAGAAAATAAATTTTGTCCTAATTTCTTGACTAAATATAGCACAGAAATTTATGGACAGAATTCATTCAGAAAATGCTCTTTTCAGAAAAAAAAATTAGTCTTGTTCACTTTCAGGAGAACTGAAAAGTTTATATTGTGTAATGATTAAATGCAGATAGAGCAATTCATTTTCCCTGTGTTATTTGGAATAGAGTTTGCTGTAAAGGATAATCCCACAATTTATAATCTGGACATTTTATTATTAGACTTTACTAGGCTTTTATAAAATGGATGGGATTTTGGTAATTATCTTCTCCTCCTCTTAAGCTCTTTAATGCTTCTCAAATCCCTGCCCCAGAGTGACCTTTGAGGGAAGCTGGCTGGCTGCCATTGAGTGTCATTAGAGTCAACACAAAAATGACAGCCCCAAGAGAAGTGTGTGTCCTACAGACTTACCCAGAATGGAATCTCTTAAATGTACTCCCTCCAGTTGCCTTTGGGTTACAATTCCAGATTAATACTTTGTGCTTCAAGCAGAAGGAAAGACAAAATGCAAAGGTTAATTCTACTAATTAAAAAAACCCCTGAAATTAAGTTTTTTAAATCTATGTTGATATAAGTAAACTATACACATACAGGCACACACATCCCTTTACAAGTTAATTTTGGAAGACAACACCCACGAGGGACTTTGTTACGTCCTACCTCACATACATTGGAGGCATAAAATATAAATAAATGCAAGATCATTATTTTGTTAATACAGATTAAGAGATTACCAATAAACTGTTGACTCATGTAAATAATTTCTGTTAATTTCTTTTCTCACAGGGTAAAAATAAAGGTTCGAAGAAAAACTTCTCAGACCCACACACTTAATTAATATACTTTTTTACCCCTCAAGGTTTTTACAAAGTGGAAGTGCATATTTTTGGAGAAATTATTAGTTCTTAACAAATAAAATTCTTTTATTTTTGCCGTGCTAAATAGAGCATATTGTAAAAGCGTTTACTAATCCTTTTAAACTTCGACACTTGGAGAGGCATTTAGGTGCAGAATGAGACATGCCAATCATTCAGAAAGAATATATATTTCTCTAAGGAATTGTCTCAAGAATAAAAGATAAACTCTTTCATTAATGTATAAATTATCCAAGGTGCAGAAAGCAACAGAAGAGCAGAAGCCTGTCTGGAGCTGGGTCCAGAGAGACACACAAATTTCCCTTCCTAATGCGGACAGAGTCGAGTCCCAAAGGTCAGGGCAGGGGGCCTTTCTCCATCCAGGAGGTCAAGGTGGAGAAGAGAGGAAGTGCTTTCTGAATTTGAACAAAGTTTTCTTTCACGCAGCTTTCATACAATGATCTTAAATTTTCCCTCTCTTGAAAAATAGAATAGCTATTCATTTAATCTTTTTGCTGCTCTAGTTTCTGGGGATAGAATGATGAAACTTGGACCTCTCTTTTCATGGAGCTTATGGGGGCCCAGTGTATATGAGAGAGTTTCAGACAATTCGAATGCAGTGTAAAATGTTCTGTCCCAGAGGAGGGGCAGTTGAGTTCTGAGAGCATAGGAATAAGTCCCCAACTTAGCCTTGTCTTTGTGTGCGAGGATGTGGAGTCAAGTTCAGCTTCGTAAGAGGAAGTTATCAGGCAGAGATCTGAAGGACACACACTTTAGCCAAGCAAAGAGAGTGAGGAAGTGTGTCCTGAGCAGAGGGAACAGCAAGTCCAGAAGCCTGAAAACAAGAGAGAATGGGTTTTTGAAGAACTGAATGAATTTCAGTATGGCTGGAGCCTGGAATATATTAGAGTTGGTGGCTGTGCAGTCTGGGCACAGTGGCAGGGGAATGGAGAAAATAGTAAGCAAACAGAATGTAGAGACCCATGAGGCTACTTCTGAAGGGCTTTTATAGGATGAGGAGGGAAACTTAGACTGTCAGAGAGGTGATAACTGTCAAAGGATTTTCAACAGGAGAGTGACGCAATTTGAATTGCACTTGAGAAGCCCATTCTTTCGTCCTCTAACATTTGAAGACAGCTAACATGCTCCATTCCTATTTCCTTCGCTCGTCACATGAGATGGTTTCCAGAACTTTAGACATGATCCCCTTCTGAGCAAATCTATTTGTTTGTATTCCTCTTAAAATAAGGAATCTAAAGTAGAATGGAATGATCCAGACGGATTATAAACAGCACATAGCATAGCAGGATTTTGTTACCTTTTTCCTTGGATATTATTATTTTATTAGAGCAGATTACAATTGCTGTGACATGCTGTTTATTCATTTTGATCTTATAGTAAACTAAAACAGAATAGGTATTTTTTTCTAACTAAAATTGACGTTTAGTCAAGTCTCTCCTGTCTCGTATAAGTAAGATTTTACATATCCCCGTTAAATGTCATGCTAATGGTTTCAGTCCATCGTTCATGTCTACCAAGATTGTTTTGACTCTTGGTTCATTTGGGGCAATTGCCATCTATCTCAGCCTATGTCAGCTGCAAATTTAATAAGGATGATTGCTATATCGTCATCCAACTAGCAACTTCTCTCTGGAGGTTCCTCTCTTAGTTGATAAGAACAACATTTTCTACCTTTATTTATTTAGCCAGATATAAGTCCACTCAAGTATTTTCCACACCACATCTCCTTATAAGATTCAAAGTAATACTATAAAGAAATTGCACAAATCTCTTGCTGAAATCAATTTACATGATTTCTTTGATATTCTCCATATCTTCTAGTGTAGTAAACCATTTAAGAATGGTTTTCATTCCGGTTCCTAGTAATTCCTTTTTACCTTTATAACAATCTATTAAAAAGCTCTCCTAAAACTTTGCCAGGTATCTCCATCGATCTTCCTGACCTGAGGTTTTTGGGTTACATTATTTCTCCCCTTCTGGAATGAGCCATATGCTGTCTCCAGTCTTTGGCAGTTCTCCTGTCTTCCACGATTTCTTGAGAATTACCAAAGTGGCATGGTCCCTTGATGGCACTTCTCATATTGGGTTGTAACGGACAGGTAACTTCTCTCTCCCCTCCCCCTCCCCCTCTCCCTGTCTTACAGCTTCGATTGCCTCATTGGTAAAATGAGGACAACGGTACCCAATTCTAGGGTTGTTGTGAGGATTACATGAGTTAATACACGTGAAGGGATTCGAACTGTGTCTGGCATACAGCAAGAGCTCAATGATGGTAAACATTAGCTAGGAATGAATTTGCAAATAGTTGCTTTCCATTTATTAATGTTTGCCTAAATTCTCTGAGACCTCAGGCTAGTCTTTGAAAATAAATTTCTGATCTGTGATATGAGGGTGGCAATCATCTCCACTGTTTGTCTCACAGAGGATAGAATGCCACAATGGGAAAGGCTTTGATACCCACAAATAAGGTCTGGATAGTAGGTGCATCACAACATTGGAATGACTGAACTGAGCTCTTTCATGTTTAAGCCCAGTATAGCTTCAAGAGACAGATTTGTATAACAACACTCTGTACACAGAAAGTAGACATAGTTAGATTTAACTTTTGTTTTTTTTTGTAAAATTATTTCTGGTCATTCATCAACCAAGTCAGATATCCCGATGGTTTGTCAGTTTTGAGATAGTTATGAAATGGAAAACATAAGGATTTTGCTTGGAATGACTATAGTCACAATTCTTTTTATAAATATATTCACATTTTAATTATTTGTTGGAGTTGAATTAGCCAGTTGTTAAATTCTCAAAAATATATCCACTTAACAGAAGCTTTATGTTAAACCATGTATAAAATAAACAGTAAATGTGCCTTCTCAAAATAAATTTTATTAAGCTGAAAATATATTTAGCCATTTTCTCTTCTGTAGTTTCTGCCAGAGCTGGTCCACATAATAATTCTTTGCACTCTGTTCCAGTAGAGAGGATGGCTCATATAAAGGAGATGATCAGAATGCAAAAAAGGGTCAGTGTGAAGTCTAGTTTCAGAATAAGTCTGTGTTTAATCAGCAAGAGAACTCGGCCCTTCACGTTATAATAAATACAGGTGCATGATGGTGTGGTGGGGCATGAAGCCTAAATATTTCTGAAAAACACTCCTTCCACTCCATCTCTAACGCCATTGTCCTGGTTCTGGCTTAACTTAATTTGAGAGATGGTTGGGAGAATTAAACATATTGCATATAAAAGGCAGGCACAGTTGTGGCTCACTATCTGATAGGTATTGTTTCTTTCTACTTCTAGAGCCTTTCTCCAGCTAGTACAGCCAGAAGGAGAGAGAGAGAGAGCTAAACAGACTAACCAACCGAAAAGCGCAAAAGGAGGAAAACAGACACTGTAATAGGTCAGTCCCAAGGTTGTCGTAATAGCACATTTGACAACTGTAAAGGACACTTATCGACTCCTGCCTATTCGGTCCAGGAATTGAGTCCAGGCATTGGAACTGACAAATCAAGAGGGTTTTTGTCCAGAAATTTGAGAAAAATGTATCTAGCATTGCTGTCAAAGTTTCTGCCTGGGCCTCCTGTGCCTGTGTAGTCCATGGGAATCATACTGCTGGACACTGATTCTTCTTGGGTAAGCTTTATTGAGCTCTTGTGTGGCCCCATGACCCAGGCCTATAGCTGGCATTTGGAGCAGATGCCATTCCACTTTTGGCTTGCTTGTCTGCCATGCTTTAGCAGGGGCTGTGACAAGTCGGAGTTCCTTCTGTCTTGAGTGGCTCTGATGCGGTCTCTACAGCTGACTAGAGGGGTCAGCTAGCAGCATTCAAGTAGCTTTCATATTTACCTCTAGTTTCTTGGCTGCTTTCCAGCTCCCAGCTGTTGGCAGTTGTGTGAAGCATTGGTGGGATGCAGAATTCTTCCTGCCAGACATTTATTAGTTTTTTTTTAGAAATAAACAGTCTGGGATTGAAGCCACTTCAGAAAGAGGAAGTAACTTGGGAAGATACAAGTGCTTGTGTGTGTGTATGTGTGTGTGGTTTAAAAAAGAACAACAGACGAAACAAAACAGCCCGCAAACTTTTGTTCTGTATCTGGAGGAATTCCTGGTGGAGTGAAGCAGAGAGTCAGATCTCCGAAAAAAAAAAAAATAAAAAGAAAAGAAAAAAGCTACTGGTAACCAGAAGAGAGTATTCTAAACAGATTTGTAAGGAGGGCATGTAGCTGACATTTGTTTGCTTGCCCAAAATCCATTCCCCCTTCTTCCTTGCAATCAGATTGCTGCCTTTATCTGGTAATTCATCTCCCTCTACAATGTAGAACATAGGTAATCATTAATATTTAAGAGGAAAAAGAAAAGACAGCAATATAATACCTTGACTCTGGATGAAGGAAAAAAGAGAGAGAGAGATTCCAAATCGCCCTTGAATTGACATCATGACGTTGAGTGTCATGGCTGGCAAATAATGCCCCCAAAAGATGCCAACTTCCTAATCCCTGGGACCTGTGAATGTGTCACATTATATGGCAAAGGGGAATTAAAGCTGCAGATGGAATTAAAATTGCTTATCAGCTGACGTTAAACTAGGCAGATTATCCTGGATTATCCGTGTGGTCCCAATAGAATCACAAGAACCCTTTGAAGTGGACGAGGGGCAGAAGGGT
The DNA here is from genome assembly GCF_037783145.1 of Equus przewalskii. NCBI lineage: Eukaryota > Metazoa > Chordata > Mammalia > Perissodactyla > Equidae > Equus > Equus przewalskii. Next base: position 90,059,988 of record NC_091837.1, on the reverse strand, counting down.
CAGAGTGATGTAACACGAGAAAGACTCAACTCACCATTGCTGGTTCTGAATATGGAAGAAGGGCCACCAGCCAACGAGTGCAGATGGCCTCTAGAATCCTGAGGAGGCAAGGAAACAGGTGCTTTCTCCTCCAGAAAGGGATGCAGCCCTGCCAACACCTTGATTTGAGCCCACTGAGACCTGATTTAGACTTTTTGCTGTTGTTGTTGAGGAAGATTGGCCCTGAGCTAACATCTGTCACCAGTCTTCCTCTACTTTGCATGTGGGTCGCTGCCACTGCGCGGCTGACTGGCGAGCGGTGAGTGGTGTATGTCTGCACCCAGGATCCAAACCTGTGAACGTGGGTTTCTCAAGCAGAGCGCGCCGAACTTAACTACTATACCACAGGGCCAGCCCCTGATTTAGACTTTTAACAGAACTGTGAAATAATGAATTTGTGCTGTTTTAAGCTACTAAGATTGCGTCAACTTTCACAGCAACTATCTCCTGACACCCTCACTCAGTGTGTTCTCAACACGGGGCCTTGTCCCCTTCCTCAAATGCACTGTGCTAACGCCTTCGTCTATGCTGCTTCCTCTGCCTGTAACTCTCTTCTTCCCCCCTGAACATCACTGCCCCTTTCTCCTCCTTCAGGTCTCTACTTCAAGGTCACCTTCTCCTGGAGGCTTTCCTGACCGCCCAGTCTAGAATATGCTCTTTCTCCAACCCATTATTTGTGCTTTCTCTGTCCTGTTCTTGCCTTCATATTATGCACTGAAAACTTAAAATTGTATTACTTTTTCTTGACTACTGTCTATTTTCAGCACTAGACTGCGAGACTCATAAAGCCAGGAGCCATATCTCTTGTTGTCTGATGTGTACCCAGAGCCAGCACAGCATCTGGCCCTGAGCTGTGCACAATAAATATTTGCTAATTTAAAAAAATTGATGTATTTACATTAATTTTCTTTCTGAGCTACTAATTTTATGATATTTATCTATCTGTGACTGTGTGTTTAATTATTGTAATGTTAAAAATAGAAGGTAGAAGCCCTCATTCTAATTTTAAGAGTCTTTGTGATTCTTAGCATGTGTTCTTTTTCATATCAGCTTGATAATCATTCTGTTATATTTTCTAAAAATGATGTTGAGGTTTTGAGTGGTATTGAAGTTTATATATAAACTTTTGGAAGAATCTTTATCCTTCCACTATGATATCTTCTCATTAAGTATCACAGTATGGCTCTCTTTTTATTGAAATTTTTTTTAACCTCTCAGGAAAGTTTTATATTTTTAAGTAAAGTTTCCTAACTCCTAATTTATTTTTGTTAGGTTCATTCAGAGATATTTTATTTTATAAGTTGCTGTTGTAATAAATTGGTTATCGTTGACTACTGATATATTAAAAAGGATTTGGTTCTAACTCCTTTGTTTCAGCTGCATAACTGAACTTTTAAAAATATATTCTAAGGGTTTATTTTTCATATACTCTGTAGGATTGTGCAGAGGATTAAATGACATAAGTATACACAAAATGATTAGCATAGTATATTTTACAAATTGTGAGCTCTCAATAAATGTTTATTTTTTTCTCTCTTCTTGTTCTCCCCTCTTCGTCCTTGTTATGACACATAATCAATTTCTATATTTATAAAGGCCATTTTGTCTCCTGCTTTCCAATAGTTATAGTTCTTCTTTTGTTTCATGTTTTTATATTAGCTAGAACTGTGAAAGGACTTTTAAATAATAGTAGCTATTAATAATAGGCAGTTTAAGGAAGCGTCTTATAATTCCTTGTTTCTCCAAAGATTTTTTTTTAGGAGTATATTTTTAAGTTTTTCTAAGTGTCCTAATGAATCCTTTGATATGATTCACCATAGTTATGTATTTCCTAATATTTTATTGTCTGTAAATTTCTACTTGGTCATAAGGTAATCTTTCTTTAATGTTATGTTGATTTGGGTTTGGAAATATTTTATTTAGAATTTTTTCTTCTGTCTTATAAGTAAAAGGGATCTACTCATCTAGAACTACTGATCTAATTCTCTTGTCTATCAATCTTCGGTGTCCATGTTAGAGTGATGTTAATGTCACAGGATGAATGGGGAAAGTTTTTCTCTCTTTCAGTGCTCTGAAACCAATCTCTCACCCTTTCCTCCACTTCAGTAAGTGACACAGTCGTAGACCCAGTTACTCCAGCAAATTAAGAGTTACCTAGTTCACTGAATCTAACATATCATTACTCTTAAACTATATCGTTAGTTTATGTACCAGTAAGAAAGAAGAAAAATGCTGCCACTTGTAATTTTTCTTTAGACTAAAAAAAAATCTTGCCACTTGTAAATTTTTCTGTATATTTATTGGAAATCTATTTAGATCCCTTAAGGTAGAGTTTTTAACATCATGTATTAGTTTTATGTATATGTAAATAAAAATGTAATTAAAATTAATGTAAAGTTCATGATGTAAAAGTAAAGTGAATTTTTTCACTTTCAGAAAATTTTCTTCTCTCCTGGATCTTTCCGACTCCACATCGTTATCTGTACACATGCTATCTCACTAAGAACAGCAGTGGGCAGAGGAAGGGTGCCCCACTGTCGTCTCAGGATGTTTTCCCAATTGCTGGAACCATTTTGCAAGTTGTGCTTTGCACTCACGGGCAGTGGCAACCGCGTCATGACTGTGTCTGTGACTGGAGCCAAGATTTCAGTGCGCCCTGACTCCAGAGGTATTAAAACTGGAAAAGGTTTATGTCTCAGGATGAATGAAATATGGTCTCTGATTTCTCTCTCTCCTTCACCCTCCACATCCAAACAATTAGCAAGTGCTTTTAATTCTATTTAAAATAATTTGTGTTTATTATATCTATTCATTTCCGCCCATTCTCACTGTCTCACCTTGGTCTAGGTGACCAGAAACTTTCATCTGGATGACGACCACCCTCTACGTGGTCTCGCTCTCCCCCTGACCCCCTAAAGTTTCATCTTCCCAGGGCAGCACAAGTTTGCTTAAACTCCTTACCACAGCCCTCAAGTCACTGCATATCTGGCGGCCCCTTAAAAGCCGTGTTTTAGTTTCTTAGATATGCCAAGCCCTCCCCAAATTTTGTACATGCTTTTCCCTCAATCTTGACACCAGTAGCATATTCTCATCCTTCAGGTATCAGCACAAATGGCGTCTCTTCAGAGACATCTTCCTGATGTCTCTACCTACCTTCTGAGCCCCAGCTCTTGCTATGCTGTATTTCCAAAGGAATCTCAAGAATTGTTGGTGGGTGGTATTTTCTCAGCCTGTGGTCCTTGGGAGCATCTTTCTATTGTCTTGTCTCATGAATGTCCACTGGGCTGGTGCCGTGCTCGGCCCAGAGGTTCTCTCCAACCACATCCTCTAGCTGATGTGCCTCTGCTTGACCAGGGACGTCTAATCCCAACTCTGTTGCCTGGTACTTAGACTCTCAAAACTGTGGAATATGTAAATAATTTCAGTCTCCACCACACACCTCTGTCAGGGTGTTCTTGATCAGTTTAATTACTGCCTCTTTCCAGGCCTTGCTGGAGAAACTCATAGTCCCCAGTTTCTGGAAAGACGTTTCTGTTTATGACTTAACCTGGAGTCCCAGCCAGGCCCCAGTTCACTTGACAAGGGCTTGACACCGGATCCAGGCTTGTCCAATCCTTTGGCTGCTCAGTGATTAATTAAATGATCTTCCTGAAAAAGTTCAAATAGGGGATATAAAGAAAGTTATTCTGTGGTAGGAATTTGAACCTCCTCTTCTTTTTTTATGTAAACCAAACACAATTCATTTTGTAATACGAATGCTCCTCTTTGTTCTTCTAAGAAATCAAAGAACGTACCTCAAATTCAACAATCTTTCATAGAATCAAAGCAAAACTTGCGCTGGACACAGTTAAATGTGTAAGGAAGACTTCATTCATGGCTTTGCAATAGGTAGGAGGGGCCTGAAAGAACTGTCTCTGCTCAACTCCATGGAAGCAAAGGGCTGGAGAGTTTTTAAGAGCTGGGGTGGGGGGGGTCATTGGTCACCTGTGTCTGCTAATTGGCATCACCCCAAGGGAAAAGTAAACTTTCTCATATCTTCAGGACAGGAGGGCAAGGCTCCCTCCGAAGTCAGGCCTTTATTCTCCCACAGAGCCTGGGAGACGGAGGAGACACCTTCCCTGAGGATGACATTTCAAAGGAATGGCTCCCAGGTTCTTGAGAAAGATAGTTCTAGATTGTAAAACTGGCAAGAGGATTTTAAAAAGATTTAGATTTCAAAGGAGTGGTTACAATTACAAGGTGTTTTTTTTTTTTTTTTTTTTTTAAAGTAAATGCTCTAAGAGAAGAGAGGTCAGGGCCTAGAGTTAAGAAGTCTACATGAAGTTTAGTCCGGCTGAGGGGAACATGAGGCCATCTTGGTCAATAGGAAGTCATCAAAGGGCAGATAGAGGACTGTAGTTTTCCTTATTTACAGGCATGTGTATGTGAGTGTGTGCGTGTGTGTGTGTGTGTGTGTTTTCCCTTTGAACCATGGAAGCCACGATGGCTTCTAGATGTATTGGACTATGAAGAGGAGAATCATGGCTTGAGGCAAAGATTAACACTACCTAGACACGCTAGAATTCTCTCTGGGGCACTATCCTTGGGCAGTTTTTGTTCGGGTTATCAGGTAACTATGCTCTGGCATCCCCTTGGGCTGAAGACATGAGAGCTGGAATGTGACAGATGCTTCTGAGCAGGCAAACCTTGTCTTGGATCAGCAGTGCCCTGAGGCTACCCCTCAGGCTGTGGCCAGGTAAGCTGGCCTTTGAGGAAGGACGTCACTCAGCCTGTCCCTCGGGGCCTGCTGCTTTGCCAGCGGCTGCTCTGTTCACCTGCCAGCTTCCAGCTCAGAGCTCCTGCCTCTCCCAGGCCCAGGACTGCTGGTGTCTTATAGCAGACAACCCCTGGACCAGCGGGATTGGAATTTCCCTGGTCACTTCTGGAGGTGAGTGGGAGACCATGGGGCAGTGACAGAAAATCCATGGAGCTTGATGGATCATGATTAAGGAGTTTCCCCCCTTTATCTGTTTTTCTCAGACTATCTCAAACATCTTTCTGAGAATAAATAGAGCTTATTTGTAATAAAATCTGAAAGCTGTTAACATGTACAGTGCGATATCACTCTACACGTGGGGAAGGGAGGCTTGCAGTCTATGAGAGTGTTTATCCTAAAGCCACTGTCTCTTGTGCGACCTAGCTGGGCCCTGTCGCACAAAGGCAGCCGCCCCTTACTGCACGCAGTGCCTGCGCCCGCAGTTTGCATTATGAGGAGGACATCTGCCATCGGTGGGCTGTGCTTTAACGGTGGCCTGAATAGCTATACCGGAAAACCCTTTGACTGCATGGAGCCTGGTTTCCTTGTTCCGAGGGAGGCCGACTCTTGGTGACAAGAAGCGCAGCTGTGGCGATCCATTTGGGTGCGAGGCACAGTGGATGGTTGATAGAGGCTACAGCCCTGGTCAGCTCCCTTGCCACTTGCTGCTCCTGGGTGCAGGCTGGCCCCTTCCTCCTCTTTTCCTTCTTCCAGCTGAGTGGTGTGGCCACTCTGTGTGTTAACAGACCATGCTGCAGACTTGAAAGTTGAGTATGGGCCTTGGGGGTTTCCCAAGGCTGCTCTGCTCACCTCCAGTGTCTCCTGGGTGTTACGAACAGATTTCCTGGGTCCACTCCTTTCTTGCGGCATTGAGAACACCAAATGCCCTGGTGTCACTCACTGAAGAGTCACAAGAGCCCAAGGAAAAGGTCCTTGCTGATGCTTCAAGAAAAATCTTTAGTTTTCTGATGTTTGTGCAAGACGATGATTTCTGTCCATTTTTCTATATCCAGCTGGAATCTCACCTCCTGCTTGACACTCACCTCCTTTAGTCCCACCCCATCAGAATTAACTCCTCCACGAGGCTTTAATTTATGTTTTGACACTAATCACCACATGTCTTCTATTAGATGTTTTTTTTGTGTGTCTCCCTCTAAATTCTGAACTTATGGAAGTTGGGGACCATGTCTTATTTTTCTTTGTATTCTTTAAAACAGTGAATTCTTAATAAGTAAGCATTGAATTATTGTTCAACTGAATTCATAATCTTCCTGGCTCTGAAGGGAATAATAATGCTGGCAATATTCCTTGTAGATCCCTCTTCAAAGAGTAACATTTCCACAGAGGCCATTGTTCCAGGGTGTGGCTTACGAAGCTTGTAGGGTAAGAGTAGAGGAGAGATTGAGGGATTGTTTTAGTTTATTTTAGTGGGCATATTAATTCCCAATATAATTAAAAAATCAGTAGTAGTAGCTAATATTTAAATGATTCAAGGCGGGTGTCAAAAACGGATTTCAGGGGAGGGAAATTGTAGGTACTGATGCTGGTTAAGACGGTGTTGCTCTAATCCAGGTGAGAGATGGTGATGGCCTGAGGTAGGATGGCGGCAGAGGGGAGAAGAGGAGTTAGGAGTTGGATCACTGGGACTTGTTCCTTGATTAGCTGGGGACAGTGGATGTGAGGAAGTGAGCCCTCCCTCCCACAGCTCACTTACCTTGCTTCTGACTTAAGCAACCTGGGTGGATGGCAGGACTGTATGCTAAGACAGGAAACATTTGAGGAGAAAACTTTGGGGGAAATTGACTTTTGACACTCGATTTAAAGGTATTGTGAGAAAGTGGAAAAGCACTGCTCTCCTTGGGTGTGTGTCTGGAAACTCAAAGGTGAAGCCTGGCTGAAGATACGGACGGGTGGATGAGTCATCAGCATCTGTAGGAAGAAGAGCTCATTTTGAGGAGGTTCCAGTTGTATGTCAAAAGTTTCGTTCACTGGTCAACTGAAAATAAGAAAAATGAGCATAATTTATTGACTTTAAATTAATTTAGTATAGTTAAAAGAATGTCCTTTATTCTGAGATCAAGGCCTTCCCAAATACTTGTTATTAAAGTGTTTTAGAAAAATAAAAACTTGGTATTCCTGTTTTGGCTCCCTGATTTTAAAATAAATTTTCCGTTTTGCTTGTCCCTGAAATCCCCCAGTCTGGAGGTCACTGGTCTACGACGTGCTCGATAGCCTTCTCAATCTCGATATGGCCAAATGTCAACTCGATTTCTGCTTCCCAACCCTCCGTGCAGGCAACCTGTGCCTCCCTCAGGCCTTCAAAGGCCCCGAAGCTGAAGGTAAAATGGGAAGAGTCCTCCTGGATGCCTGTCTATTCCCCAGTCCTCCAACCAAGCTGGAGGTCGGTGCCATTACCTCCATTCACTTTCTTCATCTTGCCTTCTGCCTTTCTAAGTCAAGCCACCATTGTCTCTTCTGGACCTCAACCTAACTTCATATTTCAGCACTCTTTCCCTGTGAGGCCATGTAAAGCATCCCTAAGTGAGTAAAATACATGAGTTTTTAGCAGGGTTTGTGTGTAATTATCTGACTTAGGCTTGTACACACTCACCCCTAGACACCCCGCACCCCCGACTCTGTACTTAGGACCCCTGCACACAGCCTCCCAGTGGACTCTGACCTCATCCCACACACTCTGACTGACCACTCATTCCACACACTCATCTGCTTTCTGGTCTACTGCAGCCTTTACACTTGCGGCTTCCTTTCCCTGGGACGCATCCCCCAGACCCAGCCCCGCCCCCCACCCCCCCGCCGCCGGATGGCTCACACTTATCTTCACTTGTCTTATTGTTGCTACATTTCTTTTTATTTTTACTCATGGTATATAACTCATTTATTGATTTATTGAATAATAGTACTAATAAAAAGTAACTAAGTCTTCATCATTTGCCAGGTGCAATGCTAGACAAGGAAATGCAGTGGTAGATAGACACGGTCCTTGTTCTCAAGAAGTCTATGATACCAGCGGGCCAGCCATTATACAAAGAACCGTAGTATGAGAAGCTACAGGAGAAAAGCAAAGGATGCTTGAGAGAATAGAAGAGGCCCTGGTTCAGGTTTAAGGTGAGGCTGCTCTGAGGATGTGCTGCTTCTGTTGGGAGCTGAAGGTGAGAGGAACGCAGCCAGGGAAGGGAGAGGAAATGAATAGCGGGTGAAGATGCTAAGGTGGGTGGTGGCTTAGTGCATTCCAGGTGAACAGAAGGCCAATGTGGCTGGACCTTAGAGAGCAAGGAGGAGGGAGGGCAGATGAGGTGGGAGAGGGAGACAGGGACTAGGCATTGCAGCTAGATTTTTGCTTTAATTCTAAAGGAAATTAACAGGCGTGCACTGAGGGTTTAAGGCAGGGGAATGGCCTGGCATTGTATAAAGCAGTATGAAAGTAGAGAGAGTGTATCCATTACGCCCCGACCTGCATGCGCCAGATTAATTCCATACATCAAAGGAGATTAACTGTAGGTGTTCCTTGAAGGCCCAGCTCTTTGCACCTCCTTTGCTCCATCAGCGCCTGTTACTGCTGTGGTCAGCTTTAAGCCTGTTCCAAATGATGCAGGTGCATCTTGGTGAGCTTTCTCTTCCTCTGGACTTGCTCTGGGAGGTCAGATGTAAGCACTCATGTTATCCTCAGTTATAATAAATGTCTGTGTGGGAGCCAATCTTCTACAGAGTTGGACTTTACACACCTAGAGGAAAATCTCTTTATTTATTTTGCTGAGGAAGATTAGCCTTGAGCTAACATCCACGCCAGTCACCCTCCACTTTATATGTGGGCTGCCAACAAAACATGGCTGATGAGTGGTGTAGGTCTGTGCCTGGGATCCAAACACATGAATCCCGGTCACAGAAGCAGAACGTGCCAAACTTAATCACTACACCACAGGGCTGCCCCAGAAAATCTCTTTATTTGGAAACTTAAAACATAGTTTTAATTAGGTTAGTTAATTAGATTTTGTTAGTTGCAACTATCTTCTTATAATAACAGCGTTCCAACATTTGCACCAGTACTGGATTGCTAACTCTAGAACACACAGACATTGTTTGTATCATCTCCAAAATTTATGGTGCTACAAGTAGCTTAGAATTTTCTGGAATTTTCTTCTACAGCTCAGTCATTCACAGTGTATGGGCATACCCCTAGAATGACAAGGGTCTTTCCATGCTTTTTTTCTGATATATGACAGATCTGCTGCCTGAGTCCTCTTGACCCGTTGCTGCCTCAGGAATGGATGTGCGATTTGTGGAGGTGTTTTCTGGAGAAAGTGCATTTGTCACCTTGAATTCAGTTTTACACGACTCCTTTCCTAGGAAACTGGAGTAACTGCTTTGCCCTCATGATTCTCTCTGTTTTCCTGTTAATGCTTTGCACAGACTGTTGATTAAAAGGAGCTTGTCCTAAAAATAAGACTCTAAACCATTTAATGACAAAGGAATACATTAAAGAGAAGTCTCTGTGAATCCTGTATGAGTTAACAGATGCCTGCTCTATTTTTACACGGAGACAGACAGAATGACAAATTACATGCCGAGTAGACTGAGATGTACTGTAATACCAAACGCCCCAAGTGCTGAAGACATTTTCCTAAGGTTTCTGTAATTCTTAATATTGGAGAGTTCTATTCCTTTTTGCTAGAAAATTAAAGGGCCCAGGACACTCATCAGTCTTTCGGGGTGGAAAAATGGGGTTATATACTGTTTTCCTAGTAATAAACTGAAGAGGACCTGAACTAGCTTGAAATTTAAGACATTTGAGTATATAAACTTGTTTTTAAGAAACGTTCAATTCAAATACCTTTGATAAAGTGTAGCCTACTCTGTGGTAGACACTAAGTGAATTGTTGAGCATCTGTTGCTGAACGGGAAACTGTCCTTACCCTGAAGAAGAGAAAGTTCAATTGTGGAATAAACAAGACAGAATTAAGCACAGCACACTGTGAGATGTCTTAAGCTTGGTGAGTGCAAACAAATATGAAGAAGGGATTATTTTCTTTTTCTGAGGCCAAACCTTTGACCTGAGCTCCTAGGATTGTGTAGAGGTTTGCCAGGACACAAGTGATTGCAGGCGAAGGGAATACCCTGAGTACGTACATGGCATGGCATGGCATGGCCGCTGCTGGTCCACCGGAGGAGGGAGGTGTGGTTAACGCAATTTTGCCATCAAATCCAAGTGCCTGTTTCAGAGATGCCCTTCTTCTTATCTAGGTCACTCGTCTCCAACTCTGCTCCAAGGAATACTGGGCTCCTCCAGAGGAAGCGTCAGTGTGGGCGGGGCGATGATGATAAGGGGGAGCCAGACCCCTGCTCCTTTCTCAGCCAGAGCAACACTCACCAAAATAAAGAGGTTTCTGGTCCACATAAAAAGATTCTGAAAAAGGGTCACACTATAAAATATCATTTGAAGGAACGGATTCCACTGCTAATAAAACCACTGATATAGGGAAACTCAATACTTCCTAGACCTAGACAAAAGGAATAAAAAGGACTTTTTCTGTCGTCTGGCTATCATTTCTTCCAGCATAGAAGAGGAGAGAAAGAATACTGAATAAGAGTCTATCCTGGCTCTGGAGTAAGAATTCTATCGCTAAGAGTTTAGAACAGCAGTTTCAATCCTCTACAACTGTCACAGTCTCAGAAAGTGCAATCAAGCTAAATAGGGTCTTGAGACTCCTTGGTAGTCTTATATTTCAGGCAGCAAAATTAGGGTTCAGATAAAGAAAGAAGTAATAAAATGTATTTTGTACTTTCCGTAGAGGCAGATTCAGTTTTCTGTCATGTAGTGTTGGTTTAACTGCTCTGTTTGTCACTAAATATTTAAATCAATGTTGCCCATTCCTGAGCAGATGTGGCAGATGTCTGGCGAGGACAAGGTAAGGTCTCTCACTTCATTGTAACAAATGCAGGTACATTGGCTCTGGCCTGGGGTAAGGCACAAAGATGGCATGATGCAGTGAGAGACAGCAGAGTGGAGAGACAAACTGGATCCAGACACACCTGGCTGTGGATTCTGACTCAGCCTCTTACTAATGTAACACACCTAACTGGCGAGCATGTTTCAGAGATCACCATGCAAAGTGGCCTACAGTGCTGGCTTCGTCAGGATGCTGTAATCATTAAGTAAGGTAGTGGAAGAACTGAGCTTACCTCTGTGTCTTGGGTGTTTGTAAACCCTCAACAATGGTCACTCCGTGGTTACTATGGCCCAGGAATGAGTGGGCTGCAGTCTGAAATGAAGTGTAAGGCATTTCTGATTAACAAGCAAGAGGATGTAAAGAATAATTAAGCACACCCTTTAGAACCAAATTGTGCTTGGTTATATTATTTTCTGCAAATACTCAGTCCTCTTCCCCTATGTGGGAGGAATATACTTCCATGCCCCAGTGCAGTTTGTCTGGCTGTGAGACTTGCCCTGGAATGTGAATGGATGTGACAAGTGATGCACAGAGCAGAGGCTTTATAAGTGCTGTGTGACGTGGCTTGGTCTTTCATGCTCCTGTCCTCTGCATGAGAAGAGTATGTTCTAGCTACCCACTCCTCCTTCACTCTGGATTGCAGAATGTGGCTTGCATCAAACAGACTTGTACTCCACCTGTGCTGTGGAGCATGGCCTCTAGTTGAACCATAAAGCTGCAAGTGAGAAATAAGTGTTTGTTGTTGTAAACCATGGAGATTTGGGGGCTGTTTGTTATTGCAGCAAAAGCTGACTAATACACCTAAGATATCTCTTACCACATCAAATGGAAAGGACTGTTTAGGGTGGAGAAGCCATGAGAAAAAGATTATGAGCCATGAACTCTTGAAATTTGACTTATCAAAATTCTAGTCATCTCCCAACAGGGAGCAAATCCATGGACCTGCTGGTGTGAAGACTCTTGTGAGCTCATTTTGTACTAGACGTTTCTACTGGATCCAGGTAAAAATTTACAAAAAGTTGCACATTTGGGAAACTTAAGGGTCCTTTGGGAAGAAACCCCTTTACCCATTTTTATCAGCACACTCAGTTGGGATACAGTAGAAGAATTCAGATGTTAAAGTCTCTATTCCTGAAATATGAGATTGATATCTGCACCTTGGTGTGTGGTTATAAAAACATAGTATCATTTTAAAAGTCTTTGTCCTTAAAAGTCAAAAGATCAGATTTTTATTCCTATAACATCTGTCAGCTTTCTCTGGGTCCATGTAATTGTCTTTTTTTTTTATATATATGTTTCTTCTTTTCTTATATAAAAAGTTCAGTATAGTTTTAATATGATTTACTATATATTTTTAATGTGGAATTATACTGCCTTTAAATTTGTTATACCATATGAATAGCACATTCAATCTGTTCCATCCAAGAACAAAGATGATACTAAGAGATGCATTAAGGCATGTTATCCTCAGTTTATTTTTTTTCTTCCACACACTGGGGATGTGAGCTAAATTTTCTTTTAAATGTTTTTATCCTTATCTTTTATGTCATGTTCTCATTTCTCTTTCTATTTAGAGATCATTGCGCATTTCATATTTTATAAAAACATATCTGAAATACAAGTTTGGCTCTAGTTTTTGAAAGACACGTGATGCTTCTGTGGCATGTCCTGGTACTGTCTACAGTAGGGCAGCAAGCATCCTCATTCTACACCTGTGCTTTTGGAGCATCCACTCCACACATGGAATTATACCAAAGCACTTGAATAGTGGTAAACCAAATGACAGGGATGCTTCCTTACTGTCTATGATGGCTACACTGATGAAAAATCTTCGTGTAATTCATGTACTAGGCTATAAAATGGAAGCACAATTGTGTGATTGCTTTGAAATGATAAGGACTAAGAAACTCCAATATGAAATCTGATTTCATTTCTTACTCTGGCATTAACTAATCATTCTCTCACAGTTTTCTAATTAACGGGAATTTGGACCCTTCTTCTCTTGGCAATTATCTTAGTTATGTAAATTTTTAATCTAGACAGATAACTACCACTGCAGTATATAAAAAGAAATAGGTTTATTGGAATCTAGCTTTGGAGGCAAGTATGTAGAAGAATTATCGTTAAAACACTGGATGAAAATGCAACCCCCCATGGATGAAAGAGAACACAAGGAAGGAGAGAATCTCCCATTGGTCAGGTGTGGGCTGTTGAAGGAGGGATCAGCGAGCAGGATTATGTATAGCAATATTTATACATTGCTAAGGAAGATTTGCCCTGAGCTACCATCCGTGTCAGTCTTCCTCTATTTTTTTTTTTTTTTAGTATGTGGGCCACCAGCCCAGCATGGCTGCTAACAGAGTGGTATAGGTCCACACCGAGGAACTGAACTTGGGCCACTGAAGCGGAGTGTGCTGAACTTAACCACTAGGCTACCACGGCCAGCCCCTGAAGTGTATATTTTTGATAAATATAATAAAGAGAAGATAAGTGTGTTTTCAATAGCATTTAGTTATTTTAGGGGAAAAACATTTTTAAAAAAACAAGATTTTGTTGATGAACCTTTAGGAGCCAATGGCAAAAGCAAGGATGTTGGAGTAAGAGCTGCCTTCGCCTCTAGTCAGGGAGAGCGAGGTTGAATGTCACCAGAGATCTTTAATGAGGGACAGCATTCCTGCCATGTTAGCCGAGGGACTGTGTGTAGTTCGGGGCCACGATATCCCCTCTGTGTAGCCTGCCTTTCATGTAGAGGTTAGAGCTCAAATTCTGGACTTGAAAGCTGGGGTCAGCACTTAGCGTCTGGTGTCTTAGGAAAGGTTCTTAAGCTCTGTAAGCGTGTTTTACTTACCACTCTGATATCTCCACCAGATCCTAGTAAGAAACAGAAAGTGAAGCAAGTCCACGATTCAATGTTGTCACGATTGAGGGTACAATAAGGAATCTAGAAACTAGTACAACTTGGGGATGTTTTGGAAACTCTTTCAACTGATTAGAGGAACAAAGTCAAATATCCAGTTATCCAAGGGTATAGGCGACTATGGCCCTATGATGTTGCAATTAGTTTTGATTGCCCTGAACGGCAGCATAGCTTAATATATTGACATTAATTAAAAAAAGAATAATGAAGACTGAGGATACAGCCAAACATGTCCAAGAGTTATGATTCCAAGCTTAAAATTTTTTATTAAAAATACCCATGGAAGATTCCATCTAACTTCTGCTCCTAGGCAGTGTATTACTAAATCATTCACAGGTGGACGAAAAATGTGTTTGGGCTGGTAGCAGAAAAATGAATTGAGTTCAGTCTCCAGTCAGAGTGGCTTTTTGTTGTGCTTTGTCTTTCTCCTTTTTTGGGGCATCAGATTTGAGGAAAAAATAAATCTCTGAAATTACGAAAAACTTAGTTTTTTCTCTATCCTCCTACAGAAGTTTGAGGTCTGATCCAACCTCAAACTTGTACAACCCATCACTAATGTCTACACCCTGGTTCAAAGAAGCTGAGCAACTTGGCCAGATGGTTCTGCAGCACATAAATGTATTATCATTGCTTTGTTGTGGTGTCTTTCCACTGAGACTCTAAGCTGCAAGAGGATGTGACCATGTCGATCTCGCTCACCACTGTATTAGCAGCACAGAATCCAATGCTGGCACAGGAAGTGAGTTATAAATATTAGTGAACACTATCCTACTGGCACTTTCTCCACTGTGTTTATTCTAAACAATGCTGTTTGCCTGAATTCCCCTTCTCTTAATTTCCTGCAGAGATTCTTGCCACATATTATATACGTTTCAGGCCATCATATTGGTGATGTGTCAAAAAACCTCCTCTTACTTCAGTGCGTCTTTCTCTTCTTTCCTCTTAGAAGTCTTTCCTTTTCTTTCTTTTTGCTTTTCCTTTCCTTTCCTAGTCTAACCTAGCAGAAGGGCAAGTGCAAATTTTAAATAGGAGGCTTAATTCTCCCTGTTGAAAATAAGGGAAGAGATCTATTCTTTCACTTTTCTTATTTACTGTAGAAAAGTTGTAATTGTTAGTTCTTTCCCTGTCTCTCTGCCACGTATGTAGATCCTTTTAAAAGCAAAATTTGAGACTCTGGCCAGCTTTAGGACCCAGGAACGTCTTTCTCAAGGAAATGGGAGGCATCTCTTTGAAATGCAGTCGTCAAGGAAGATAGCACCTCTACCTACCAGTTTCTGGGGAGGCGAGGAGCCTAACTTTGGTGGGCTCATGATCCAAGTAGCCAAACTACCTCCAGTCATGAAGATATGAAACTAGGAGAAGCTCATTCTTCCTTTGCACAAACACAACCAGCACAGATGGTCACCCCAATCACCAGGTGAATCTAGGATGAGCTACTTGTAACAAAGGTGCTGTCAAGTCCCCTCACTTGAGGAGTAATTACTGTTTATCTTGAGAATGTGTATGTAATGGGTTGTATCTGCCTGGCTGTATAAAGGGAGAGATTTCTTTCTGTTTTTTCAATCTCCTAGAATATCATCTGTGATGCATATCACTGTCTGTTTTAATGCTTATCAATAATAAAATTGTTTTCTTTTTCTTCTGCTTTTGTGCAGAGGGTTTCTGGGTTGAGAAGAGATTTTGTTTTTAATTATATTTCCTCAACACTATCCATATATGCCATTGAGCCCATCAGCAGTGTCCTAGCTGCTGTCTACTTAATCCTTGATAAATACTGTATATAAGCACCTGATTTTATTCTTACAACTTATTGAAGCAAATTTTTATAAACCACCACTTTACACTTAATGAAAGTGGGACATAAAGACATTAAGTATTTATCTAAAGCTAATTAGCTTCAGTTGGCAAAACCAGTGTTTGAAATCCCTGTCTGTTGACTATAAACCTGGTACTTTTCACCACTGTATTCTCTTTCCTCTCAGCAGTTCTCTGTCTTGAATCTTATTGTCTGCTTCTCAAAGGCCAAAGTGTAAACTTGTCTACAGAAAACAGAGAAATTGGAGGATTTCAGAGTAAAGAATACCGAAGACTATGAGGCCAGGACGTGAGGAGGGTTATCGCTAGTTTCTGGGGCCTCTGTTGGAACTTCCTGAGTGGGTGGCAATGACTCGCAAGTAGGGGAGGGGTGAGGAGGTTGGGCTTAGATACCAGACACAGCGATGAGCAATTTTTGTAATTGACTCTCACATTAGAGTGATGAAGAAGAGACTGATATTATCCTCATTTTAAATGTGAAAGGCTTTGGAGTCTTCTTACGGAATTCTCTCTAAATTGACTAGCAAATGTGGAGCAGCTGATTTATATGCTCTTAAAACGATTAAGAAAGGCAGTATTTCTTATCTGGTCGTAAGAATCGTATCAGTACTAGTTAAAAATACTGATGATCAAGCCCATTGATTGGAGAGCCTTGTTTGGTGCTTTCACCAAATGCCCATGTGAATCTTATGGTAACTTAATTCCAGATATCTGCAGCAGAGGATTCTGAATGACGGGTGGCCGATGGCAGTAAGGATGCAGCTTGGGTTGTGTTCACTTTCAATAGAATGGTTTTTAGAGTGATACTGATAGAATCATAACCAGGCAATTGCCGTGAAAAGTAAGGAATGCTCTGGGTCCCTTTCTTAGGTGATGGGTTTGGGAATTGGAGTGGAAATTGTATTGGAAAGAGTTGTGAGGAAGTTGGTGCTGTCATGGAAAAGCTGTGTTAGTTCAGGTTAGAAGGCAGTGGGAGGAGAGATTAGCATAGGTTTAAAGAGGTAAGATTTTTATTTTAGTTTTTATGTTTATATCAATGGTAGAATAGGGATGGGCTGGTGGAGAGGCTACGTGCAGAGGGCTGAGCCTGAATGAACATGAGTGGAAAGTGGAGACAGGATGCTGGAAGTTGGAGAGTTTGAGCCCAGGGTGAGATTTATCCAAGGCAGGGATGAAGGACACAGCAGAGGAAAACCTGAGACACATATGAGTGATGGGCAGTGAGGGTTCGGAGTAGAGGCAGGGCGGGGTAGAAGGGCAGGCAAAAGTATTGATTCTTCAGATGTAGCTGGACCTCAAATTCCAAGGATTGAACAAAAGCAGTCTTCTCATTTATAATGAACTGGAAGCTGACTTAATTAGTAAGGAAGACAATTTTAGATCCTAGGGAAGGGAAGCATGCTATGAAAACAAGAGAAAGCAAAGCAATTTAGAATAGCCATTGAAGGTATGTTCCAGAAAATTCATAAAAGATAACTAAAATATGTCATTTCCTAGCTTTAGCAAGAGCCTTAGTGAATTTGGAAAAAAATGAATTGGTAGTGAGTCATGAAATGTTAGAATGGAAATGACCCCTAACCTCAAACATCAATTCCAGGTCTCTTGGATTATAATGAAGAAGCTGAGACCCAGGGTTGGAGGCAGGTTGGACTCAGTCAGGATCTGCCCTGACAGCATGCTCAGCCTGCTGAGTCCTGCAGACTCTGGACCCTGCGCACCCACTTTCTGTGGCTTGGGTACAGAAGAGGATAAAACAAGCTGTGGGCTGATCTTGTCTTGAGTCCTTTATAACAGTAACTTTTCAAGCCGATCAAAAGCACGAGCAAGTTGATTTATTTCCCTGTGCATTTACACCCTACAAATTCAAATAGCCATGCTTTACATGGTCACAGATCCATAGCAACCTCTCTGCCTTTCTTCCATATTTTCTTCCCGGTATAAAATAATTCTTTGTTTTTTTGATGGACAAGAAGCTAAAGTATTTCACCTTCAAGTGAGAAACCTACATGTAAACAACTTCCTTCAATCCCTGCTTGACCTTCTCCCCCTCTGCATTTAACTATTTATTTTCCTCTCTCTGAGAGGATGATAATATTCCTACATTCCCTCTGGCTTCAGAAGTTTTGCTAATAGTTATTTGTGGTCACGGATTATTGCTGCTGCCTAAAACATTTCTTTGGTATTTGCTGTTTGAAGATACTTAGAAAAGGATTTTCAAGTCATGGAACAAAACCTACAACGGAATGTAAAATGAAATAGGATGTTCAAATGTGCAGTGGGCTGAAGTACAGTATTTGCCATCAGGGCATGGGAAAGCCTGCGGGTTGACTAAAAATGTAGCCCCAAGCAGTGTAACATGAGGTTCTTTATTCACTCCAGTGTGAGGCACAGTAATGAAAAAAGAAAAGCGCTCTTCTAAATGCAGAAGGGGGATTGACCCATACTTTCCTTAAGGAAGAATAGCAAAGAACAATAGGTTTCTTTGATGATAATTGCTGAAGGTGATATGCAAATTGCTGATAGTTCCACTGGCACTAGGGACGATCACAACCTCCTCACAGGGGAAATGCAGACTTTGGAATTAGCCTGGATTTTAGTCTCCATCATTTTGCAGCTGGGCATACTCAGTCTAGTCATTTAACCCCTTTGTATCATCTGGTGTTTGTTCTTCACTTGCAAGATGGTGGCGAGAGAATGGGAAAGGGTTTGAAATTTAAGTGAGTTTAGTTTGTAACTTGCATGTGTTTTTGGAAAGCAATTTGTGCATCCCTTTATCCATGTCTGTCATTATGACAGGGATTTTGGAAATGAAAATACTTGAGTAATAAATATACTTCTATAACTGGATGCAAGACGGCTCTTACTAGATTATCAGCACCTTTAGGACAGGGACCATCTCTTGTTCTTGTAATTTGTGACAACTAGAAAACTTCTCTTATGGAACGTGTGCTTAGCCAATTTTTCACAAATTATAGTCCTTTGGAAAAGTTCTAAGGGAACAAATTATACTTCTATTGGTTTCCAGATTCCTGAGAACACCCATGTGTTGCAGAATTATTAGAATTTCATGGTAGAATCTAACTACACAACATCTTTTTCTACTACTTTTGTTAAATTTGGTAAAGAGGTTTTTATTAGATAGGGTAGTCTTACTGTTATAATGAACTATGTCAAAATCTCAGGGGCATAACACAGTAAAAGTTAATTTCCCTCTTATGCAACAGGACAGTGTGGATGCTCAGCAAGCAGCCTTCCATGTGGCTGTTCAGGGACCCAGCCTTGTGGTCTTCCTTGCACCTTGTGGCTCCTAGAGCCCTGGTGCCCTCTGCTGAATCTGCTGGGGGATGAGAAAAAGAGAAAGGTGGAGGATTACCACGGGAGGATTTTTTGGGTCCCTCCTAGAAGAAGGAACCAGGACTTCTACCCACATTCTCTGACCAGAACTGTCACATGCTGACACCTGTCTGCAAGACAGACTGGGACATACAGACCAGTGTTGTGCTTAGCAGGGGAAGGAAAATGGTTTTGTGAACACATGTATCTGCCACATTCTACTCTGTCAGTCACTAAACACACACTTCAGTCTTCTGACCACCATAGAACAGGTTCACATCTTCCCCATGTAATCAGCCCAAATCCCAAACAGTCACAGCATTGAGCTCAAACCCAGCATCTTCAGATGATATGCGTGTGGGCTTCTCACCCACACCCAGTGTACAGTAGTACATAAGGGATGGTATTCTCATGATAAAACTCTTATTTAGCAAAGGAAAAATGGGATACATAGAGTAGTCCCTAGTCTGATGAGGATTATTTTAGGCTGGTTACTTTTAAAAACTGCAGACAGGAAGGAGGTTCTGAGGAGTGGAATTTGCTTGCCCTTTGATGACAATTGCATTTGTGAAGGAAGTCTCCATCTGTGGGGGTGTCTCCCTCTCTGCACCAGGAAGAGGGAGGGATGACTCTATCTCTAGAAATTCTTAATGAGGATGGCAAGGACTTAAGTCTTGTTTATTGTGCTTGTCTGGTAACCTCATGTAGCTCACTCCCCCCACCACCAACATCCTCCAGGAAGCATAGGACATCCTGACTTAATCTGGTCTGATTCTTATCTAGAGTTGTAAGACCACCCAATACCCAGACCCCAGCTGCACTGATACCATTTTGACGACTTTTTTACATATTCTTTCCTTTGTCTTGTAAAGAGATAACTCACATACCTATGCCTTAAGTTTAGCCCTACCCTCAACCCACGTTTGCAGCAGCTCTTTACTGCCCGTGGGTCCAGTCCTCGTGCTATTCCACACTATTCTCTGAATAAAAGAGCACTACTGCCAGACCTTGAGAGTCCAAGAAATTTTTCTTTTGACTCCTGGGCTCACCGAGCCTGCATCAGTCTGTAACCATTCTGGGCCAGGCGTTACGGCATTAAGGAGCCCCTGTCCTGGGCATGCATTTGATTACTTGATAAGACCCTGAGGCTGCTCTCTGGGGAGAAAGGCCTTACCTATTGTTTCATGCCCTTTGTCCTGTATCCTCTGTGGCTGCTCCTGAAGTGAGGATGCTGAGTATGTTCTCCCTGAACATTGAACAGGTTTTGCCTCTGTTTCTTGCTCAGGCAACTTTAAGAGTCTAAAGTTCATTTTAAGTGTCAAAAAGAGTAAAAACTGGATTTACAGTTTCTTTGTCAATAACATTTCCTCAAAATTAGTAGGTTTCTCATGTGTTTGCTTCTAGTTAGTTCTATATGCCTTAATAACCATATCCAGAGTTTGTTTCAAGACATAATCAAGAAGCCTGATTTGTTTCATGGCTTCCTCAACCTTATGACTCTCAGTGTAATGACAGTTTGGGTTTATTTGAAATAATAGACTGCGTTGACATCGTTGATCTGAACTTTGCTGCAAAGCTGAGATTCTTTGTTTCACTGAAAAGTTTTATTGGTCATTTGGGGCTGAGACCAGTGCACATCTTAGCTCCTTCTCTTGGCAGGTGGCTTTTCCAAGAATGTACAGCTCCTAATGTAGGGGCCTTCTTTCCTTTGATCTCTCCTGGAAGGCCAGTCAACTCTTGTCAGAGCTTGTTCTTTCTTGGATCCCTACTAACATCAGTCACCAGTAATCAGCACACCAATGCCCTTTTATCCATTTCCTCTGAGTAGAGCTTCAGGAAGAATATGGTCTTCCTTCCTAATCATTGCAGGGCTAGGTTCACATACCTGTTCAGTGGCCATTCCTGCGGTGTTTCAGAAAACAAGGCTCCTTTATCTTATGGCTTGGCCATCCCCAAGGGCTGTAGAGTTCCCTGCTGGGGCCTCCGAGCTTTGAAGGGTAGAGGTGGAAGATGCTGCAAGAGAGGTTTGTATGAACCAGACACGGAATGGCCTGTGCTAGATTAGCGAAAACCGCTGGTTACATCTAACTATAAGCAAGTTTGAGAAACGTTATCTAGCTATATGCCCAGGTGAAAAGGAAACAGGTTTTGGTGAACAGATAGCAATCTTGGCCACAGGTAGCAAAGAAGTGGATGAATGGCAATATATGTTCACATTAGCAGTTCAAAAGAATATTTGCAGACTAAGAAGTAAGAATAAAAATCAGGTCTACTAAGATGGGGGTAAAGAATGAGGAATGTTAAGTAGTTACTGGGGAAATAACTCAGAGACTTTCTTAAAACCAAAGAAAAATAGAAGAGAAAGTTTTGTCTGTTTCCCTCATCTTGACTTTCTCCCTCTTGATGGCTGGACAGGGCTGAGTCCTTCACTAAAGTTGAAATGGAGGTGGAAGGAAAGTCTTCGAAGTGGGTAGAGAAGCAGTGTGTTGATTTTTCTCAAAGCTGACTCTGCAAACCATACATTAATGCCACGTGGGTTTGTTCTTTTCCTGCAGGGCTGTGAGTGAGTCATCTTGGTTCATTATTCTTTAAAAATAACACAGGAGGGGTGGGAACGACTGGAGCAAACCTACCTCTGGCATTTAAGAAATCCATTGGCCTCCGGCTCCTGCAGGCTGAGGGGTGTGCATCTTCAAGTAGCGATCCTGCTGCCTGTGAGGAAAGCTTCCTCCCCAAACCACCACAAGCCTTTGGTAGAATTTCACCATCCAACTCTGGAGAGCACTTTGCTAAATCCTTTCATGAAAGGAATCATTTCTTAATTTTCCTGGAGATACAATGCAAACGTATCAGCCTCTTTATGCTCAATTTCCGGAATAAATCAACTACTTGTCAGTTTAGTTATAGCAGAAAGTTAAAGGAAAGGGAAAAATCCTTTATTCTGCACTTGGCAACTTGAATTTATATATGTAGAATCATTCCTAGTCTTATAAATTTCATCAATGTTGACATTTCTTTCTTCCTTTCTTCCTTCCTTCCTTCCTTCCTGTCTTTCTGTCTTTCTTTTCTTTCTTTTTTCTTTCTCTTTCCACATTTTTAAAGTACTCAGGGACCGATCTGGGTGCAGGACATAAACTGGTGAAGAAAACATGTATATTCCTAAAGAGGTAATAGTCTAGTGTGGTGTATGCAATAGAAATATATTACTAGCCACGTATGTACATTTAAATTTCCTAGTGGCCACATTTAAAAAAAAAGCTAAAGAGAAACAGTTTTTAATTTTATGAATTTTAATCATATATTTTATTAAACTCTATATATCCAAAAATGGTATCGTTGAAATATTATTTTTGGTACTAAATCTTCAAAATCTGGTGTGTATTTTTTTCCCCAAATCCTACTAATTTATTTCCAACTTTTGTTTTTCTTCTAATCTTTGTCTCTATTGCAGACAGCTTTAAATTCTGAATTCTGTTTTTCCCCTCAATCTTTATCAAGATATAATTAACAGGAAACATTGTATAAGTTGAAGGTACACAAGGTAATGATTTGATACACTTATATAATGTGAAATGAGTGCCACCATAGGGTTAGTTAACACTTCCATCACTTCATATAATTATCTTTTTTTTTTTGTAGTGAGAATATTCAAGATCTACTCTCTCAGCAAATTTCAAGTACAGAATACAGTATTGTTAACTATAGTTACCACAGTGTATGTTAGATCCCCAGAACTCATTCATCTTCTAACTGGAAGTTTGTACACTGACTGACATCTCCCCATATCCCCCACCACCCAGCCTGTGGTAACCAACATCCTACTCTCTGTGTCTATGAATTTGGCTTTTTTGCATTCCACATATAAGTGAGATCATACGATGTTTGTCTTTCTCTGACTTATTTCACAAGCATAATGCCCTCAAGGTCCATCCATGTTATCACAAATGGCAGGATTTCCTTCTTTCTCATGGATAAATAATATTCCATTATATATGTGTGTATATATATATATATATATGCACCACATTTTCTTTCTTTCTTAGCTAAAATTTTGTCCGTTTTGTTTATCTTTTCAAAAAATCAGCTCTTAATTTTGTTCATTTTTTCTACTGTTTTCCTGGTCTTTATTTCATGTATTTCTGCTCCAGTCTCTGTGGTTTTCTTCCTTTTGCCGAATTTGGGCTTAGTTTGTTCTTCTTTTTCTAGTTCCTTGAGACGTAAAGTTAGGTGGTTTATTTCAGTTCTTTCTTTTTTCTTAACGTAGGCATTAACTGCTATAAATGTCCCTCTTAGAACTGCTTTTGCTGCATCCCATTAGTTTTGGTATGTTTCCATTTTCATTTGTTTCAAGACCTTTTTTGATTTCCTTTTTGATTTCTTCTTTGATCCATTGGTTATTCAGGAATATGTTGCTTAATTTCCACATCTTTAAATTTTTCAGTTTGCTTTCTGTTATTGATTTCTAGTTTCATACGATTGTGGTTGGAAAAGATACTTGGTGTGATTGCAGTCTTCTTAAATTTGCTAAAATTTGTTTTGTGACCTAACATATGATCTATCCTGGAGAATATTTCATGTGCACTTGAGAAGAATGTGTGTTCTGCTGCTGTTAGATGGAATATTCTATATATGTCTGTTAGGTCCATTTGGCCTAAAGTATAGTTCAAGTCTAACATTTCCTCATTGATTTTCTGTCTGGATGATCTATCCATCGCTGAAAGTAAGTATTGAAGTCCCCTGCTATGATTGTATTGTTGTCTATTTCTCCCTTCAGATATGTTGGTATTTGCCTCATATATTTAGTTGCTCCTGTGTTGGTTGCATATAATCTTTATAATTGTTATATCCTCTTGATAAATGGGCCTCTTTTTCATTATGTAGTGACCTTATTTGTCTCTTGTTACTGTTAAAGTCTATTTTGTCTGATGTAAGTATAGCTATCCCTTGCTCTCTTTAGGTTTCTGCTTGCATGGAATATCTTTTTTTTCTATCCTTTCACTTACAGTGTACACGCATCCTTAAAGCTGAAGTGAGTCTCTTGTATGCAACATATAGTGGGGTCTGATTTTTTTATCCATCTAGCCACTCTGTGCCTTTATGTTGTGGAATAGAATCCGTTACATTTAGGGTAACTATTGCTAGGTAAGGACTTACGAATATCATCTTATTAATTGTTTCTTGGCTGTCCTCCCAGCTGCACATCGCTGCCCTCCCCTCACTGGGGTGCAGCTCATTGCTCAGTGTCGGGGGGAGAGAGAAACAAGCCTCTTTGGCAGCATCCTGCACAGCTGGGGAATTGGGCACTCACTCACATGCTGTCACTTTCCCACATGTGAGGATTTTCTTGGCATTGAGCTGTGCCTCCCTAGGGGAGAGGTGACATGGGGAGTAAAGTCAAGCTTTCCACCTTCCCCAGTCCAGTTTACCCAAACTCAGATTTTTTTGCTGCAATGGTGTGCTGGAACTTTTCTGGAAACCTCAACATCCTTAAAGCTCTCTCATCTGTATGTGATTCTAAGTCAGTGTTCTCCAGGGGCTCCTGGACTATGACTGAGAGGGGTTGGAGCCACTGGAGGTTCATGGGCCACTGCAGGGTCCACAGTCAGGACTGAGATTTGTCTGCCTATTACTAGACACACGGTGGGCAAGACTCCTCTTGGGTCTCTTGGCCTATGGTGCTGGATCTCACAGCTTCCACAAAGACACATTTGCTGATGGATAGATGCCAAGTTGTTGTTGATGACAACAGATCTCTTATTTGGGCATCTGACCCGTGTCACCCTGGTGTATATTTTATACTTCCAGCACATCTCAATTTGGATCAGCCATATTTTAAGTGTTCAGTAGTCACACATGAGTAGTGGCTACCACATCAGGGAGTGAGGGTCTAGTGGGAGATACTGGCAAGTAAACAGGTGCTTAAAATGAACTCTAATAAGGACCAAAGTGTGAGGTTCTATGGAGTATAGAAGACTCACCTGACCTGGATTTAGGGGTCAGAGACGTTTTCCCAGAGGAAGTTATCAGCTGGGAGAGCCATAAAAGTTAGTGGGGAGTGTAGTAAGTATGACAAGAAGAATGTTCTGGGAGGAAGGGATAGTGCACAACAACACAATGGTGAGAGAACATCTTCCTGTTAAAGAATTAAAAGACGATCTGCGTGATCCAATTTAGAGAGCAAAGGGTATGGGTTGGGTGGGATGATGAGATTTCAGTTGGAGGTGTGAACTGTAACTCTTAAAGCCGCATCAGGGACTGATGGGTTTATCCACTCCTTTCTCTTGACATTCCTTTCCAGATCATTTTTCCAGATTATTGGAGCAAGCAAAGACTGGAGGCAAGGAGAAAATCAGCAGGCTCTAGCAGTAATCAAGGAAAAAGTGAGGAAGAATAACTAATTCAGAATTGTAGATGTTGGAAAGAAACATTTAGGAGGCAGAAAAAAGAAAATTGTAGCTCCACGAAATTAGCTTCTGTCTAGTGAGATAATGTTAAAAATGGTTTCTGCATCAGCAGTTCCTTTCAAAATGAAAAATTGACTTAGCACATGACCTAGCAATTGCACTTTTGGGCATTTATCCCAGGGAAAGGAAGACTCATTTTCATGCAGGAAACTATACACAAATATTCATATCAGCTTTATTCATAATGGCCAAAAACTGGAAACTACCCAAATGCCCTTCAGTGGATAAATGATTAAACAAACTGTGGTACACCCATACCATGGAGTACTACTCAGTAATAAAAAGGAGTTAACTATTGACTCTGCTTGCATGGAATGTTAGAAAATTATGCTGAGTGGAAAAAGTCAATCTCAAAAGGATACATACTGCATGATTTCATTGATGTAACTTTCATGAAGTAAAATAATTTTGGAGGTAAAGAATGAATTAGTGGTTGCCAGGAGTTGGAGATGGTGGGGGAAGGGGATGGGTGTGGCTATAAAGGGGTTTGGAGAGGGCATCTTGTCATGACAAGAGGAAATATCTTGATCGTGGTAGCGGTAATGCAAGGTTAAACGTGGTAAAATTGCCTGCACGTGCACAGACACACATACAAACGCATGTATACACATGAGTGTGTGTGTAAATGGTGAAATCTGAACAAGCTCTGTGGATGTACCCATGCCAGTTTCCTGACTTTGGTATTGTACTATAGTCAGGTAGGATGTTCTCATTGTAGGGAGCTGGAGCAAGGATACCCAGCACCGCCCTGTACATTTCTTTGCAATCTTCTGTGAGTTTATTAAAAAAAATAAATACAAATAAAAAGTTAGAAAACAGGAGTATATAATAAAAAGTTTATCCCTAAACACTGTATGCTTCTAATTTTTAATATAGCTTGATTGACTCAATAACACCATCAAGTACAAAATAAAAATAAATACTGCATATTATTTTAAAAAATGGCTTTTGCCACTGCTAATTTTTGCTTAAAGAAGACCTAGGAAAATGCTGCAGTGCTTTTTACATGAGTTCAATAAAATGTCATAGTGCATTTTGCTGCTTTAACTGTTTTGTCGTCAGGTTTTGGTCATCAAAGATACGAAGGACCCACAGCAGGTGATGCACACAGATGTAAAGTATAGAGGCTTGCTTGCACAGTCGGGTCCATGACTGTCATGTTCTTTAGTCTGAATTTTTGAAATGTGCAAATAGATAAAAACTTTTCCTTCTTTTTTCATGCCTCCTCCCTTTTAGGAACAGCAGCTTCCTCTAGGAGCTCCCGGGGCTTCTGTGTGGGATTCACTTGATTTTTGTTTACTCAGAGATGTCCGCACACAGTGAGCCCTACTAGTGCTTGGACCGTCCACGGATGTTCCTCTCTGAGCTCTCTTTCGTGCTTGGTCTAAGAGGTGGGATGATAGAAACGCATGCAAGGCACTGTGGTATGGAAAGTTTTTGATGCACACAGTGTGTCAAACTACTTAGATCGCTTTCATAATACAGGCTCCCCTCTCTACTCCCCACTAAACACGCCAATGTCCACACTGACAAATCACAGTTCCCTTTACTCAATCTCGGGGACATTTTCTTTGCTTAGTTTCCAGGACACCAAACTCCCTTGATTTCTTTCTTCCTCTCTACCAGACATTCCTCACGTCTCAGTCTTCCTTGGTGGTCCTGCCACCTCTTCCTCCTCTCCAAGAATTGGAATCCTCAAAGGCAACAGTGCTCAGCCCTCTTCCTAGCTACATTTGCTATCCATGTGACCTCATATAGTCCATGGCTTTACGTACGATCTGTGGACCCATGAATCAAATTTATATCTTCAGCCCCGTTCACTTTCCCAAACACCTCATACTTTAGGCTGCCATCTTAGCATCTCAAAGTCGACATGTCCAGATCAGAATGTGTGATTTATTCTCCACCACTCCCTCCTCTACAACCTGCTCCTCCTCCACTGGTTTCTGCCTGAGAAAGCAGCACTGCTGTTAGTGTGGCGTTCACACCCCTAATCTTGAAATCATCTCTTTCCCTCATATGACGTATTCAAGCATCAGCAAATCCTCTTGGAATTACCTTCAAAACTTGTCCTAAGTCAGATTTCTTTTCACCACCTCCTTAGCAACCCCCTTAGTTCAAAGCATGATCATCTCTTATTAGAAATCT
Organism: Equus przewalskii; assembly: GCF_037783145.1. Lineage (NCBI taxonomy): Eukaryota > Metazoa > Chordata > Mammalia > Perissodactyla > Equidae > Equus > Equus przewalskii. The sequence continues at coordinate 90,032,511 of NC_091837.1, read as the reverse complement.
ACAGATTCACCTGTTATGGACTAAAGGTGTCCCCTCAAAGTTCTTATGTTGAAGTCCTAAACCCCAGTACCTCAGGATGTGGCTGTATTAGAGAAAGGACCTTTAAAGAGGTAATTAGGGTAAAATGAGGTCCTGTGGGTGGGCCCTAATCCAATCTCACTGGTGTCGTTATGACAGATTAGGATGCAGACACGCAGAGAGACGACCATGTGGGAGCAGAGGGAAGGCAGCCACCTGCAAGCTGTGGAGAGAGGCATCAGAAGAAAACAACCCTGCTGACCTCTTGATCTCAGCCTTCTGGCCTCTAGAACTGTAAGAAAGCACATTTTTGTTATTTAAGCCACTCAGTCTGTGGTACTTTTTTATAGCAGCCCTGGTGAACTAATACACCGCACCACCAATTAGGCGCTCTTGTGGAAACTAGGAAAAGGGGTTCTTTCTGGGCCCCATGGTCTCTGGATCATTCTGACCAGCCCAGGCTGGAGTTTCATTCCGCTCAGCCCTCAGCCAGATGTCCCGGTACAGGCGTGATTGTCCAGCCCTGCACCCTGATGCCACCTGCCTCCCTCTTCCTGCTCTTGCCCTCTACATGGTAGCAAGACTGATCGTTTTGAAAATTACATCAGATCTTATCAATTCTCTGTCCAAAAGCCCCCCGAGGGCTTTCCAACACACTTGGAAGAACGTACAAATTCCTTATCCGCGTTTGCAAAGCTCTAACAGACACGATGGCACAGCCTCTGACTTCCTCTCGTACCCCTGTCACCTTCACTTGGCCTGCTCCCCCGACTGGCCCCCAGGTGCTCCTGGGATAACGAGGCATGAGATGTGACAGAGACTTTGCTCCTGCTGCCCCTCAGCCCTCAGTGCTCCCTCTAGATCCTCCTAGGGCTGGTCCCCTCCCTCCATTCAGACCTCAGCATCAAGGACGACCTTCTCTGAAAGGTTTTCTGCAAGCACAGCCTGCTTCCCAGGCCCTCTCAGTTTCTCACTCCATCTTTTGTTGTCTTCGTCGCTTATCACTATGTGTCTTTCCATTACATGATTATTTGATAATTTTTGTATTGCTTATCTCTTTTCCTGCCACGAATGTTTGAACATATGATCCACAAAGGATGTTGTCTGTCTTGTTCACTGCAGGATCCCTTGTGCTTAAAAAGGGTGAATACATGAATTCAAAATGATATGCCTAGATTTCCAACCCAACTTTTGACTTTTTGCAGTGGGTGTTAAATTTTGGGGTATTTTGAGAGGAAAGTAGCCTTACTTTGAATAAATTTGATTACCCGATTGGTGTCAATATATTCATCAACATCGTGAAATTTTTGTAAACAAATAGGCTGGTTTTTACATGTATCTGAATTTGTTCCATCACTAGTTCACAGTAGCATTCATTCACCATTATGATCTAGTATATTAGATACTCAAAGTGGATACAAAGAGATTCAAGATACAGTCCTGCAAGGAGCTTGGGGTCAAATGTAGATTGTAAGAGATTCCCCCAGCCTGCTCTTGCGTGTTTCGAGGGGCGAGCACGTGCTTTAACAACCAAGAGCAATTGCTTATGGCATTACGTGTGGGGTGGAGGGCAGAGCCTGGGTGATGAACAGCCAACACAGGAAATGCAGGCCACGGTCTAACCGACACTGGAGTCATCTAGTGACATGACGGCAGATTCAACATGAATTTTCTGAAATTATAGGTGTCACTTTGGAGAAAGTAAAATGTAGAGAAATAAGTGAAATCCTCTCTTTTTATTTTCCTTAAGACGTTATCTTATCACCTCATTATTTATGGATCACTTTATTGCTTTCTCACGGGCTGTCTGTGGAATGATTTTCTCAGATGAAGGTAGAAGAAATATAGCCTATCTACACAATTAGTGTTATGTAATCCTCCAACGGCCTCCCTTTGCCTCTGAGCTCTGAAATAGCAGCTCACAGGAGTGGGTGGTAAAACTGTCTAATAGTTAGCTGCTATAAGAGACTGATTTGCATTCATTTCTGCTTTGCCAAATCATTTTGGGAGAGGAATTTTAATTGACAGCATCAGGACAATAGTCCTAACTTTTAGCTGAGTTTAATGGCCACTCCTGTGCCAACCAGATTTTTGGCTTTATGGGCCAGGCTGGATCCCTTGGGGTGGGGACACACGTGCCCCCAAGGGACCTGTCCTTTGCAGAACTTCAGCTGGCTGAACCACACTGAAGCCCTTGCCAAAACACATCCCTTCCATGTAGCTTTATCCTGTTCCTCACTTGCTTGCCTCAGATGTTCCCAGTAACCTTGTGGAGTCATATTAAATGGGGAAGTGTATCTCATTGCTAGTTTGTTTACTGTTGCCAACTACTTGCAAACTGGAGAGGAAACTGGGCTGCTTGTGAGTAAGAAGAAAATAACTAGAAAAGATGAGTTCAACCTGGAATAAGAAAGGAGGTCTCTGTGTATAAGCAAAGTGTTGAAACATACACACCTACCCACACCTACGCACGCCTACGCACGCCACCGTGGCCGCAGGTCAGTGACTCTCCCTCTTAGCCTGGACATCTGTCTGCTGCAGTTTGAAGAGTATAACCCCCTCGTGAAGGTTTCTCTTAACAGAAAAAAAAAAGATCAGTTTCAAAGAAAGAAAAGGAATTCCTGCTTTATATAGCACAATATAACAATAACAAAAAGCTTTAACCGAAGAAAGTGACAAAAATAAAATTTTGTAGTCATCAAAGGATACAATTTATTGATGTTATCTGTAAAACTAAAGTGATCTTTAGAATAAGCTTTGGAGAAATAAAATTGCATGTATAAAATTAGACATAGTATTAACCTATATTGATCTGTTTAACACATTTATTCCCAAACTAAAACTTATTTTTAGAGAGTTGGAAAAGATTTAAGTCTGAATTTTTGTTGGCTTCTGTCTTTTTTCCGTAGTTTATTCCTTCTTTACACTGTTAAAACTCCGCCAACTAAAGTATTTTTTTTTCCCTCGAATTGTTTTCTGTTCCTCCTCAGATAAGCCTTAGGCCAAATTAACTCCACATGCTTGGGACCACTGCATATTTTGCCTCCTACAGAAACAAAAGGTAAAAGAGATGGCTGGTTCTTCAAACCTTTATTTCTCACTGGGTTTTTGCCTGTGGACATTTATGCCAATTGTATTGGTTTTCCCTTGTTCTGAAGCTTGAGTCTGTAAATTTCTAACAGATGCTTAAATTTATCCCTTAAACTCATTCTTAATTTTCCAGGGGTTGATTCTCGAAACTGGACTTATAAAGGGTTACTAGTGCCCAGAATATAACTCTTTACCCATTTAAGTCGAACTTATAGAGGTTTTAAATCTGGTTTTCAAAAGAGAATTCATTCAATTAACATTTATAAGTACATAATCCTTATAATTTCTTTAATTTACAGAATGGTATTTTTAGATTCTAAACAATTTTGCCATCTAAACTGCGTCTGCTTTCATGTCACTGCTTCAGAGAATAGTGATATCTCTACTTTTATTCTAAACTAATTTGCCCACTTTGTCATCACCCATAATCTCTGGAGTGGATTGGCCATTATGTGAAGAGTGACAGAAGAAATGTGAAAGGAGACTCGAAAGGCAATGGAAAGTATTTGATCATTGCACTACTCTTTATTCTAACACCCGAATAGAAAAGATGGAAGAAATCAAAGGACTGCATTTATCCTGGGAAAAACTTGGAAGAGCAATTGTCCTTTACATGAAACCTTTTGTTACTTTTACGCTTCTCTTATTACTAGAAGGTATTTTTATGTGTGATCATCAAAAGTGGTAAAGTATAGGACAATGACAGAAAATTCATTTTATAATTATCCTTTGGTAAAATAGCTTTTTTGCTCACTTGAACTGGAAGAATGAGCAGACATCATAAAGACTGTGAACTGTTTGATGCCATAAAATTTCTCTTCTTTTATAATTTCCTTTTACAATTTCTTGATAATGTCTAGTAGAAATTTTAATGCTGTATTTATAACTATCTAAACATGGAATTGAAACAAAATAAGGAATCCCAGAATGTGCTTATTAATATACATAGAAAACTTTAATTCCAATTAAAAATACTACTTCCTAACCACAGTGAGGTATCACCTGACACCTGTGAGAATGGCTATTATCAAAAAGGCAAGAGATAACAAGTATTCTTGAGGATGTGGCGGAAAGGGAACCCTTGTCACTGTTGGTGGGAATGTAGTAAACTGGTAACAGCAACTATGGAAAAAAGCATGGAGGTGCCTCAAAAAGTTAAAAATAGAGCTCTCATAGGATCCAGAAATCCCACTTCTAGGGATATATCCAAAGGAAATGAATTCAGGATCTCAAGAGATATCTGCACCCCCATGTTCATTGCAGCATTATTCACAACAGCCAAGATAGAAACATCCTAAGTGTCTGTTGATGAATGAACGAAGTATTATGCAGCAATAAAAAAGAAGGAAATCCTGCTGTTTGTGACAATGTGGATGAAACTGGAGGATGTTATGCTAAGTAAAATAAGCCAGACACAGAAAGACAAATGTGTATGATCTCACTTGTATGTGGAATCTATGAAAGTCAAACTTATAGAACCAGAGAGTAAAATGGTAGTTGCCAGGGGTTGGGGGTGGGAGAAAGGGGGAGATATTGGTCAGAGGATACACACTTTTAGTTAAATGATAAATAAGTTCTGGGGATCTAATGTACCTCATAGTGACTATAGTTAACAATAAATACTGTATTATATACTTGAAATTTCCTAAGAAAGTAAATCATGTATTCTCACCACAAAAAAAAAGGTAATTATGTGAGGTGATAGATGTGTTAATTAACTTGATTATGGTAATCATTTCACAATTTATATGCATGCACTTTAAAAACACAAAACAAAAAACATCACATTGTATAACCTAAATATGTACAATTTTATTTGTCAATCACACCTCAATAAAGCTAGAAAAAAACAATGAAAAAAAGAAAACATAGTTTCATGACTCAACATTGTTAAATTAAGTTGAGAACATTTCTATAAGAGTACAAATGGAAACTTTTGTATTTGGTTTAAAAATATGGTTTCTAATTTTCATTCATTAAGCACATCTTTTAAATTGAGTATCTACATTGTTCCAGGCAGGTTTCCACATGCTGGTGATATAACAGTAAAGAAACAAAGTCCTTGCATCCATCTAGCGTTACCTGACAGCGGGAATAGAGCACTGATATAGACAGAGGGCAGGCAAGGCGTCTGTTGCTTCTGGATGGAAGGACAATAGAGAACTTGACCATTGCCATTCGAGGTGGAAGGGCAGGCAGAGTATTATGGGAGCATATAGGTGAGAGACCTGCACACTAGGGGAGGCCCAGGGGCAGCAGAGGCTTCTTAAGAAGTGAAAAGCAGTTGATTAAGTAAAGGACAAGAAGGGAGAGGAGGCACATAACTAACAAAAGCTGGAACACTCCTGTGTCTGGTGGACCATGAGTTTATGCTGGAATGTATACTGTTAGGGGGTGCTGGGTGAGGCTTAAGAGGCAGCATGCTTAAACATGAGAGTTGGACACCATGAGAAGAGTCATGGATGTGTTTTACGCAAAGGATGTTGTTCACTCTGGAGGCTATTGAGAGGGGGGAATGGAAGGAGATGAGAAATCGCTGAGAAGAAAAATGATGGGGACCTGTACAAAGATGATGGTAGTGGGAATGAGAGGAAGAGATCTGGAAAACACTGAGAAGGTCAGATGGCATGAGTTTGTGACTGAGGGAAAGAGTAGCAAGAATCCAGAGTGATTCCCAGTTTTGTGCTTGGGTTTTATTACAAGGCCACCAATGGATCTATAGAAGACAGGAAGTGGGTGGGCAGAAGAGGAGTGTGGTTTTGGGCATGTTGAATTTGAGCTGGCTCTGGAAATGTAGCAGGTGGCTACATCAGTCTGAAGCCCAAGGAGATTTTGGCTAGAAATAAAAATTCAGAAATCATCAGCATTTGTGTAATTGAAATGTAATCAGATGAGCTCACCAGGGGGAGTTGTATAGAGTGGGAAAAAGGCAATGTCCTCTCCCAGAACCTTGAGACATACTAGTACTTAAAAGAAAGGAAAAATGAAACCTTTGAAGGGATGATTAGTTTTCTATTACAGTACAACAATTTACCACAAACTTAGTGGCTTAAAACAATACATAATTGCTATGGGTCAAGAGTCCAGGCGTGCTTAGCTGGGCCATCTGCTTTAAGGGGGTCTCACAAGACTGCAGTAAAGGAATGGGCCAAAGCTGCAGTTTCCTGAGGCTTGGCTGGAGAAAACTCTAGTGGAAGACCACGTGGTTTAATGCTGCATTTGTAATAGAATGTTGGTAGCATTCCATTTCTTGCAGGCTACTGACTGAGCGCCCCAGTTTCTTGATACCTCTTGACTGGAACCTAACTTCAGACCCTAGAGGCTGCCCTCAGTTCCTTGCTATGTGGGCCCCCCAACATGGCCAGCAAAGGAGAGAGAACCTCTTGGCAGGGTGGGTGTTACAGTCTTATCTCATGTAATCACAGACACATAGTGACACATGTCCTGTCACCCTTCTGTATTCTTTGGTTGGAAGCAAGTCACCAGTCTTGCCTATGCTCAAGGAGGGGGTATTATATACAAGGGTGTGAATACCAGGAGATGGGGATCATGGGGCCACCTTAGCATCTGTCTGTCACTAGGGAAAAAGTAAGGGATGGCTACAGAGGTTCAAAGAACCTAGAAGAGGCGGGCATTATGGCTATCATGGGAACAGGAGTGTCAAAGAGGGAATATCCATTAACTCAGGCAACTAGAGGATCCTGAGGAGCTTAGCTTCAATGTAGTGATGGAGAAGGAATGCCTACTGCGGTTCGGAGGTGAGGGCGTGAAGATGAGCATTTAGTTTCCCTTTAGAGAAGTTCAGATGAAAAGAGAAGACTAAAATTGTATCAAAATCATTTTTTTCTAGCTGATTATTGGGGAGTTTTTTCAGCTTTATTTATTTATTATTTTATTGAGGTCACATTGATTTACAACATTGTGTAAATTTCAGGTGTACATTGTTATATTTTGGCTTCTGTACAAACAGCATCATGTCCACCACCAAAAATCTAATGATTTTTAATAGAACATTGAACTAAATAAACTGAAGAAAGCACTAATTTTGAAACAGGAAAACAAAACTTCTGCATTAAAATTACTTAAAATGTTTAGGCTTCTGAGTTCCAGCACCTGGAAAGTACATTGGATGGGGGGATATTAGGGTTTTGGTCCCTGGTCTGCCATTTAATGTGTGTATGTTCCTATAAAACCCACTGGGTTTTTGGGTCTCCATCTTTTTCTTTTTCTTTTTCTTTTTTTTGTAAAAATAAAGACGTATTAAAAAAGATAGAAATTTGTGAGTCCCTGTCAGTTTTAATATTTTCTCACTCTGTGGTAATTTTTTTTACCTTGAGTGTTTTTATTCGCAGAATAAAGGACAAATGTACTATTTGCTGAGAGAATTTAACCTAGAGAGGATGTCTCATGAATCAATAAAGTCCAAAGCACTAATCCAAAGCAGCGGCATCTGCAGCCCTCTGTGACCTCCCACGCGCTGGGGATGGGTCTGTCCACCCACCTGTACATGGGATGTGTTGATGCTTTGAGATGTTGCAGTTCTTATTCAGACCAGCTCCTATGACACATGTCTGGTCAAATCACACTTTTAATATCATGATGCTTTTTCATCATCTGACAGTAAATGGAAGAGATTCCTTTCTGGCCTAAACAGTATTACAGAAAAATGAACCTAAAATGAAAGAGTTGAAACAATAAATTGCAAATATGCTCATTCCCTCCATCCCCTGAAATTCTAATTGGTCTCAGCCTCCCAATTTCTTCCTCAGGATAGCAATGTCTACAGCCTCTCAAGTTTACTGGTGGGAAATAGTTATGAGAGGTATAGCAAAAGACCAACAGTTTTGACCCCCTCTGATACGGGTTAGTAACTAGACCTGAATTCCTTCTCTTAAGAGTGACTCCTGATTACCAATTCCCCTGGACTGATATTTAGTTATGGCTCCCCTGCGTGGCTCCCAGGGACTCTGCCTGAGATACTCCACTTTGCAGGACAACTATATCTCTCGGAGGACAGACAGCTAGCTCCATGTTACTCTCCAGAACCAAATGAAAGGAATAGCTGAAATCGGTGGCTCAGTTCTCCACTCAGTCAAAGCTGGCTCGTGAAGGCATTCAAACCGCCTGGGATGTTAGGTAACACGCACTGACTCATGCAATCTTAACAGCCTCCTGCCATCCTTCCCCACGAAGTGCAGCACACATCAATGCCTCTTCCCTTGGTCATGCTGTGTCCACTTGCTAAGACTTCCATTTACACATGGTGCCACCTATCCGTGCAGACTCCTCCCAAAGTGTTACAGGGTGAAGCCTCATTTCCGCTGTTTAATCCCTGTTTTGGACTGAATGTTTGTGTCCTCCTAAAATTCCTGTGTTGAAGTCCCTCACCCTCAGTGTGATGGTATTAGGAGGTGGGACCTTTGAGAGGTCATTAGGGTTAGATGAGGTCATGTGGGTGGAGCCCCCATGATAGGATTAGTGTTCTTTTGTTTTTCTTTTTTTTTGAGGAAGATTAGCCCTGAGCTAACATCTGCCACCAATCCTCCTCTTTTTGCTCAGGAAGATTGGCCCTGAGCTAACATCCGTGCCCATCTTCCTCTACCTTATATGTGGAACACCTGCCACAGCATGGCTTGCCAAGCAGTGCCATGTCTGCACCGGGGATCTGAACTGGCAAACCCCGGGCCACCAAAGCAGAACGTGTGAACTTAACTGCTGCCAGCCCCAGGATTAGCGTTCTTGTAAGTGGAGAAAGAGAGACCAGTGCTTCCTCTCTCTTCAAAAAGACAGGGTCTGTAAGCTAGGAAGAGGGCTCTCCCAGAACCCGACCACGCTGCATCCTGATCTCAGACTTCCAGCCCCCAGAACTGTGCGAAATAAATGTCCATTGTTTAAGGACCCAGCATATGGCATTGTGTTACAGCAGCCTGAGCTGGCTAAGACAGTATCCATACTTAGGGATCTAAGAGACTTTACAGCAGGTCTAAATTCTAGTTCAGAGGTCCTCTTAAAGGAGTATGTGTCAAACACCAAAGAGAACCTTGGGTACCTACAGTTTCCTCTCTTCTCTCAGGAGAGTGTGCATTCTAAATTCCCATACTGTCCTTATCAACTCCGCAGGCTCACATAACTATACTCTTTAGCCAACGGCTGCAACTATACATTTTTAAAGTAGGCTCTTTACAAAAGAACCACATGACAGGCGCCTCTCTCAATTCTCAGTCATATTTTTCTCCAGGATAAAAACGCTTACAGGCAAAGAAATCCTGACCACTAAAAATAATGACATCTGTCTCTGCCCTGCAGCGCAATGAGAGTGGCTTTTCCTCTGTGGCCTGTGGAATCCACTCTCATTGCTTTATAGGACTAACATGTCTACAGCATAGACGCCCCACTTAAGTCTCCCTTTATTCAGAAGGCAAATTCATGTGAGCCAGGTAGAACTGGATTAAGCCAGAAAGAAGAATGACTTAAATACATGTTCATAAATGTTCTAAGTCAGCCTTTTGGATAGAGTGTTCCAAATAGGAGAGGATTAAAGTAACTGATTTTATTAATGCTCATCATACTTGGATATGAAGGCACCATTTTCCATGTTTTCACTGGGATGGGGATGATGGTTAAGGGACCTCCCCAAGGCCACAAAGAAAATCAGCGAAGGAGCCGACTCAACATCACGAGCAGAGCCTGTGACCCTGCAGGTATGGAGGGTCTTCCTGTGCTAAGGGTCCCAAGCTTGGTTTAATGCTCTGCTGACACCCTCTTGAAATTTTTAATAATTTTGAGCAAGGGGCCACACACTTTCATTTTGCTCTAGGCCACACAAATTTTGTAGCTCGTCCTGATCATAGGCTTTGAGTATTTTACACACATCATTGGGACCTTATACCCCAAAAGTATAAATTATGCCTTACAGCTAAATGTTATTAAGAAACTGGTACAACGGGAGAAAAAAAATGACAAAAGATTTTCCAACTGGCAAGGCAATTCCCCAAAGTGGTGGCTCCCGGGACTTGTAAGAAGATGGGTGAATTTGCTCCTCGGTATCCAAGTAGTTCTTGAAAGGGAATAAGACAATACATACTATAAAAAGTTGTCTGTTGAGTATACAAAGGCTTTCTGATCCCTGGCAGTAGTAACCTGATATTTTTGCCCAAATTTTGAAACTTTGGAATTCATTTAAAATCATGAACTAGAAGCAGAATTTGCAATGTTTTTGTTTCTGTGCTATAAATAAAGTACTATAAATAAACTGACTGTGCATTTAAGTCTCTGAAACTCTAACTACATAAATCATAAAGCATGGGCATGACTGTGTGAACTGTGCTAATCCAATTTTATAACGAATCCAAAACGCCTGAGTTTTAGTTCTTTTGAAATACACGGACTCTTGGTGAGGGCAAATGAGTCAGCAAGTTATGGAATATTTAACTTCATTCTTTACTTAGTTCTAGTGTGGGTCAAAGTCACTAATTGCTTGACTGATCTGCCCATAGGATATCATTATTTTTCCAATCTTATAATTTGCTTTGATAGAATTACTTTAAAAAGCAGAATATCTATATGTAACATCCCATTGCTTAGTGACCCTCTGTCTTTCACCTATCGTGTCATTTTTTCATATCCTAGTGCCAGAAAATACCTTCCTTTTATCACTTGCCCTCCTCTACTGCAGTAGTTTTCAAGTGGGGGGCAATTTCATTACCTAGGGGATATTTGGCTGTGTTCAGAGGCAATTTTGATGATCAAAGTTGGGGATGCTACTGGCCTTTAGTGGATGGAGGCCAGGGGTGCTGCTCACCATCTTACAGCGCCCTGGAAAGCTTCCCCAACAAAAGATGATCTGACCCCAAATTTCAATGGTGCTAAGGTTGGGAAACCTAGTTCTGTAGCTTAGAATCAACATGCAGAAGTAAGTCTCAGCTGTCCCCAGTAAGGGGAAAGTGGCAATCCTGACATGTAGCGCAGATACTTCAGTGCCTGTGAAGCAAACATTGGCTAGAGGGACAGCTATTTTTTAAGGTAAAAAGCAGAGTGTCTCCTGCCAGAGGTACAGAGACTCAAGTTGTTTTCTGCCAGGCAAACCTCACCTCATTTAGTCTGAAGAATCAGAAACTTCCTTTGGGCTCCTGGTCTGTTGACACTCCAGCACTATCTGCTAAAGTAGAGATGGGGAACTTGTTGGGGAAGATCAGCATTCTGAAACTGGGTTATCTACACAACTAAATTCAGCAAACATTTACGGAGCATCGCATACGCAATAGGCATTAGGCTGAGTATTACAAGGAATATAAATATCAGATATTGTCCCTGCCCTCAAGAAGGGCCGTGGCTGGCCCTAGCAGAGAGAGATAAGCATAGCAGGGGAGAAAAATCTTCACCTTCCGAGCAATCGTTACTTGGGGAGGTTGTCTGTTCAGGTTTCAGCAGTGGTTCACGAGAGAAGTGACAGTAGTAAAGCCAACTCTCCGGACTTTGGAGGGTCCTGGTTAGGGAAGTAGAAACGCCGTATGTTTCGTAAGCTGGAAATTACACTGACACACTCGTGGGGTGAATGAGTTGTAGCTCTGGAAGATTATAAAGCTGGGGTGTCATTAGCACTTTCACCAATCAGGGGTTGCTGACTTTCTCAGTTCTCACCTTCTGCCGGTACCTGTGTGGATTTCCCACCACCAACCGAGCAGTTATCTAGGACACCATCACCTTTTTCATCAGATTTTGAAATCCGGAGTGTGGGCAGACTGTACCAAATTTTATAACAAGTAAGTATCCATTTACTACCCAGGAGAATCTGAGGGCAGCTAAGGCAGGATTTGATGAAGTGAATGTCAGGGGATCTCTGAGCACCTACACAGTCCTTGTGTTCACAAACTATGCCCTTCGCAGGCTCTTTGTCAGGTCCACTCGCTCAATTCCAGGACAGCTGGCCTTCTCCATTCTTGGGCAACTTTCCCAGAATTGATTTCCATACTCTTCTGATAAGCTCCCTCCTTCTTCCCCTTTCAAATTTCAGTTTCTTGTTTAGATTCAAGGAAAATCTTCATTCTTCCAGAAATGTCTCCTTTCATCTCCCTTCCTGTCAAATCTTTTCTTTCTTCAACCTGAACTGGAAACCCAGTTCTCTAGATCAGCACTATCCAATAGAAATACAATGCAAATCACATATATATATATAATTTAAAATATTCTAGTGGGCTTGCTAAATAAATTAAAAGGAAACAAGGGAAGTAAATTTTAGTAATATAATTTATGTAATGCAATATATAAAAGACAATAGCATTTTATTTTTTTTGAGGAAGATTAGCCCTGAGCTAACATCTGCTGCCAATCCTCCTCTTTTTACTGAGGAAGACTGGCCCTGAGCTAACATCCGTGCCCATCTTCCTCTACTTTATATGTGGGATGCCTACCACAGCATGGCCTGCCAAGCGGTGCCATGTCCGCACCCAGGATGCAAACCAGTGAACTCTGGGCCGCTGAAGCGGAACGTGTGCACTTAACTGCTGCCCCACAGGGCCGGCCCCGACAATAGCATTTTAACAATTGTTTGTTGGTGTTTATATTTTCTTTTGGGGGTTGTTGTAAATATTAAATATTAAGAACGTGTACTAAGTGCGTCTTATTGCCTGTAACTTGCTTGTAGCTTACTCTTCTTCTTTTCTCTGAGTGAGGTTCTAGGCGTCTCCCTGATCCTTGTCCATTTTATCCCTGGACTGGGCAGAGATCTGCCAGAGTTTTGCCATCGTGCAGTAGATTTCAGAGAGCAGAGAGAATCTGGGAGTGAGTGTGTATGAATAGAAAGATGTAAAACATCCATGTCTTCTTGAGGCGCTGGCATTTTTAGAAATTTTAAAAAGAGAGTCCTATTATAGTCCTGCGTCATTTAACGATGGGGTCATGTTCTAAGAAATAAGTCTTTAGGTGATTTTGTTGTGTGAACATCACAGAGTGTACTTACACAATCTCGATGGTGTAGCCTACTACACACTGAGGCTACACAGTACTAATCTTATGGGACTACCATCGTACATGCAGTCTATCGTTGGCTGAAATATTGTTACGTGGTGCAAGACTGTATTACTATTTTGGGTCATAGCTAATAGATTGCACCTCATACCAATTTTACACATTGCTTTATAAAATCTGAGCATTATACTAGTTCTGACAATGTTAAATAATTTAACAATAAAAAGAAGTTAAATTATTTGTAGACATTCTGTCACATTGATTCAAGTAATACTTTTACCTTGAGCTACTGCCATTTCTGAGTGCCAGGAGTCTGAAGGAAGCCTTACATCATGAGTTTCGTTAACTAACATCTGATCTGGTTGAACTTTTGTCAAACTGAGTGTATTGGTTTGGTAGTGCTGCGTGCGATAGCAATACTGCATCCTCGGTGGCTCAAACAACAGAAATTTATTTTTTACGCTTATGGAGGCTGGAAGTCCAAGATCCAGGTGTTGACAGAGTTGGTTTCTTTTGAGGCCTCTCCCCCTGGGTTGCAGGTTTCTGACTTCTTTCCGTGTCCTGACATGGTCTTTCCTCTGTGAGCATGCCTGTCTGTGTCTTAATCTCCTCTTTTTATAAGGACACTAACCATATTGGATTAGGGCCCACCTCAATGACCTCATTCTACTTTGTTTATCTCTTTAAAGGTCCTCTCTCCAAAGATAGCCATGTTCTGAGGTCCTGAGGGTTAAGACTTCAACATATGAACTTTGGAGGAGGGACACAATTTAGTCCACGATACCAGGTAAGCTTAGAGAGACTACCCACCTGTCTTTATCCAGCTCCTTTCTTTAGCCAGTTGGCTTTGATACCTTTGACACAAGTAGCCTATTGTATTCTATCGATCACTTTGAGAATCCTGAGGGGTTGTTCTGGCTATTTCCCCATGCTTCTATCTTATTGATTAATGTCTACCTTGGAAGTATATTTTCCATATCAATCTGACTACAGTTCAGTAAAGAAATTCCCTAAAAAAGTCATAGTTCTTCTTTACCTGGAAGGTTTTAAAACGTATAATGACACTGTTGCTACACTGAATTTCAAGAGACTAAAAAGATGATTTGGCGTTATTTGGGATTTTTTGGTGTTGACTTTAAGACTGAATATTTCAGAAACTCTTTGGGACGCTTGATTTTAATTCTCAAAGTTGCTTCAAATTGGAAAATTGTTTTTCTATGACCACACATTCAAATTAATTTTAGACCAAATGACTTGTAACTTACTTAAATGACATTCTTAAATATTTCTGGTGTTCTCAAATTGATATATCTGATTAAAAGAGAGAACAGTTAATTATATTTGACCTCTCATCCTTGGAGTTGCGATTTTCTTCTTCACGTCCTGGGTCAAATCTTGCATCCTCTGTTTTGTGTTTTATAGGAAATTAAGGTCAATATTACTACTTTGACCAAAATTGCAGCAAAAATAGTGATTTCTCTGGCTAAACGTGTATTTATGTTGTGGGAAAGGAAGTACCACGCATGATGTATCATCCATTCAAACCGTGTGTTTAGCAGTTGTTACGTGCAGTTCCCGCTCTCCACTCTGTGTCAGCGTACCCCCAGAATGAAACGCTGTGTTGAAGTGAAGAAATCTTGCCTATCAGTGACATGGTCTGACCTGCATGATACTCAAATAAAACGCTTAATTAGATTTTCTCATTATGAAGTTAATGGGGGAAAATCTATTCTTAGGTGTTTCCCGGTAGTGGCAGCCTTCTATTTTTTCTAATCAATACTCAGATCAATACATGGCTTCTTTGAGTGAAGGATTGATGTTTTTGTTTGTTTGAGGGTGAGCTCTTAGGTTAAATAATAAAGTCAAATTTTGGCTTTATAGTGATGATGTTCTAAATAAGTTAAATTATGTTCAGCTGACAAGAAGGCATACAGGCTGGGTTTTTTAATTTTTTTGAGGAAGACTAGCCCTGAGCTAACATCTGCCAATTCTCGTCTTTTTGCTGAGGAAGACTGGCCCTGAGCTAACATCTGTGCCCATCTTCCTCTGTGTTACATGTGGGACGCCTACCACAGCATGGCTTGTCAAGTGGTGCCATGTCTGCACCCGGGATTCGAACCGGCGAACCCTGGGCTGCCGAAGCAGAACGTACGCACTTAACCGCTATGGCACCAGGCTGGCCCCTGTTTTTTATTAGTTGTTTGAAATGATTACCTTTGAGTATTCTGTGTGCGTGGCTGTTGGCTTCCGATTTACACAAAGCCTTGCATGCGAGAGAGGGAGCCCTCATCCCCATCGTGGCTCGTGGGGTGGCTGCTTGTATAGCTTTGATTTGGGTGCATCACATGAGGCTGTTCTTCTCACTTTTAATGTCTTTCTTCTTTCTCCTCCTTGGCTCCTTCATCGGCTATTTGTTTTGCACATAGCAGTTTGGAGTCACGATGGCACATAGTTTAGGTAGAACAGTCTTCCAGATGCCATGAGAGGACCACTTCAGTGTTAACACAGTTCACGCATTTCACAAACCCAGCTTGTGTGATTTTGTCTTGAGAGTTAACATTAAGTGTGGCTTACAAAATGGGGATGGGGTTGTTTGAAAATACAAATGTTTTACTTCAGTAGGTTCAGGAGGCAGAATAAATAAATAGAAGGTTGAAGTGAGGATCACTATATGTGTCTTTGGCTTGCTCTGAGTCTGTGCCACATTGATGCTATTTTTTTTTTTTTTTTTTTTGGTGAGGAAGATTGGCCCTGAGCTAACATCTGTTGTCAATCTTCCTCTTTTTGTTTGAGGAAGATTGTTGCTGAGCTAATATCAGTGGTAATCTTCCTCTATTTCGTATGTGGACACTGCCATAGCATGGCTTGATGAGTGGTGTGTAGGTCCTCTGAACATGTCAACCCCGGGCCTCTGAAGTGCAGTATGTGAACTTAACCACTATGCCACCAGGCCAGCCCCAACACTGCATTCTTTTTGCCCAGCGCCTAGAAGGATATGGCTGGATCTTGTGGCATGGGTTTTATCTGTTGGAACATTACTGAGGAGACTGAGCAGACTGCTGTGTCTGTCACTTTATTGCATGAGAGATTCTTCATTGTTATTATGTTTTCCCTAAAAGGAGTTCCCATTTGCTCACTTGTTTACCTGTTCATCTGAACACACACACACATAAGCACCTTTGTCCATATGGCAGCACACGCACGTCTGCCACCTGTGAGGCACTGCATGAGCACCCACGATCACAAGATGAAGAACACACAGGGACCCCGCTCTCAGTGGGCTCACTGTATCCTGGGGAGAGAAGCACGTACAACCTGAGCTATTTGATGATGTGCAATCAGTCCAGCACGCGCTGGTGCCCTAATGAGATCAAGTCTCAATGTGGAGTGGAAGTCAGCCAAGTAAAATAATGGAGAAAAGGTCTCCTAGGCAACAAAAAGCGTAAGTGAAGGCACATCGTGAGAGACAGTATTGTGTGTTGGAGAATTATTAGTGGTCGGTATTGTTGGAGCTTAATTATGAAACAAGGAAGATGGGCTGGCTGTCGATAGGGGATGAATCTGGAGAAATATGTAGGTGGCTGGTCGTGGAGGGCTGTGTGTGCCTTCATGAGTGGCTTGGACTTTATCCTGTAAAACAGAGGCTCCGATTCCTACCAGACACATCCCTGCCACTTACCATGACGTTTCATAATACTCCTTTTCCTGTCTGGAAATCTGCAGGTCCTATAACTTATCTGCAAGCTTAATTTAGAAAGTCAGTATAATGCTTTTACTGTAATATAAAGAAAAGGCAAAAGAAAAAATAACTTATCATAAAATCACATCTATTTAATTATGTAATTGTTTGAATATAACCTCATTTAAAAGACATGATGACACCGTGAGATGCTTAAATTAGTCATGGAATAATGGGAGGTGTGACAGTTTTAATGGCAGGCTGATATAGGTGTATCACATTGATGATTCAAACGCCACGAGAACACTGTGGTGAGGTGATTTTCTAAAATGTTAAATAACATTTGCTACCTATCGGAATAAAGCCAAGTGCAAGGCAGATGCTTTCTTGGACAAATCAGTGTATATTAAACTGTGCAACAAGTTCTTCATGTTTGTGGGCAAAATATCTCACATGTTGCAGAACATCTGGCACCTCTGGCTTCACTGCTAAAGGCCACGGCCTTCTGACCCCATCATGGTGACAGCCGGAAAGCCACACGGAAATTTCCAAACGAGCAGTGCTACCTCTATTGAGAAGCGATGAGGAGTAAGGGAGTGAATCAGGAGACAGCTGTAATTGGATTTGGGTGTAGACAGATGATTCTAGAGTATTTTTGACTTGATTTTGAGCAGCACAAGATGGGAGGCCAGAAGACCTGTTCTCAGACTACTGCAACAATCCAGGCGAGATATTATGCAAACATGGAAAGAGGGCAGTGATAGTAGGAAGGGAAAAGAGAAGAGAAGTTGGAGACACTTGATGAGGTAAGGTTGTAAGACACAGTGATTGACTATGTGGAAGGGGAAGGAGAAGAAATTCTCCAGCTTGAGTCCCATCCTCGCAGATGGGCCAGCTGGTTTTGGAAACTGAGAAACAAAACACCAGAGGAATAAATACAGAGGAAAGATAATGAAAATAGTTTTGGCTGACTTTGAGTGCCCATAGATAGCCAGGAGGAGATGGTCTGTTGTGTAGATCTCTCTGTGTGTGGGTGCGCATGTGTGCGGCTACATACACGTCTGAAATTCAGTGGACAAGTCAGGGCTGGAGATAAAGATTGAAGAGTCATCAGCATACAGTTGATAGCTAAAACCTTAAGAGTATTTCTCAGAAAGAGTGTGTGACACTGGATGAGCAGAAGATCAAGGGTGAAAAGTATTTTAATGTGTTTTAATCTTTACAAGATTCAAAATCATTTTAAATTTGTGAGCTCTCCAGAAATAAGATTTAATTGTACTCAATGAAAGTCATCCCAATCATTTGGATAACCAAAGGAATGAGGAATCACATTTCTTCCACATTCACACCTTTATAAGAGACTATTTTTCATAAAGCAGTGCAGATGGATACTTCTGAAAACACGCGTCGAGTTTTAAGGGCCCAAGTCAGTTTAGAGATATTTGTTCACAAACTCTTACTGCAGTTGTAAGCATGGCAGTGATAAATATCACTATCCCCATTTTACAGTCGAAGATCTGGATGCCTGGGAAATGAAGCCCTTTGCACATTGCCTGGGAAGTATAATGCATTGCCAGTCACCTTTCCTGAGCTCCCATGGTGCTGGATTGAGCCTGGCATGCAGCTAATTCTGAGAGTGTTTTAGATGGAAGATAAGAGACAAGATATCCACTTCCCAGATCACACAAATGGCATCATTGCCAAGAGGTCTTCCTGCTATGGAGACATGTTGTGTCTGCAGAAATCGATTTGGAAATGTAGTGTCAAATTTCATTACCACGAAGACTCCCCCTCCCTTTAGGTTAATTCTTCAGGATCCGTATTAGCTAGAACGGAGCCTAAGGTTTGAGCTGCAAAGGCAGAGATTCACCTTGTCCAACACAATAATTTGAAACACATTGAAGACAACGGCACCCCTGGTGCATTGGACATCTTGAGCAGGTCACTTAAACAGGCACTTCTCTACAACATAATTTAGACAACCACCACATCACACCTTGGTGAAACATTTTATTCTCTTGGTTCATTCTTTAGTTTTAAAATGAAGATTAACAATGATAAAAGAAGACTCACTTTTGATTTTAAAGACAATATTCAAATCCAGTAATGTGTTTTCTGAATGCTTTACCCTTGTATTAAAATTTGCACTTACTAAACAAAAATCTTACACCTCACGCTTAACACTCTACTTCGCAGTATTAAAATTTAAACACAAATAAAAATCTCCAGGTGGTCACATAGAATGACAAAATTGAAGTAACTCAATTCAGTTTCTCAGTGTTTGCCCTCACCGCATTACTTTTTCAAACTTACCATTTCAATGCAGCGCTATGCACAGCAGGGGCAGAGAATACGTGAACTGAGTCCAAAGCGAGTTGTACGGTTCAGAGCTATTACTCTGATTCCACCAGCATCCCAGAATGACTATATAATTTGGAATTCTCCAAATTTAACTTCCATGGAGACCACGATGGAAGAAGAGTAACAAAAGAGTTAATTTGTAGCTTACATATATGTTATTACTTAACTAGTAACCACAGCCACCATTTAGAAACCATTTAGAATTTAGTCTAACAAGATATCCCCCCAATCAGGAAGGCATATTTTATCACTGGCCTTGTTTAGAATTGCTAGTTCATGGTGATAATAAAAAGCAGACAGACTGTAGTCATTTCAATTACTCCTTTCAAATTCTCTACAATCAACGCCCTTGCCCCTTCTCCCAGTTCAATGCCCGCACCCATCAGATCATGTCCACTTGCCCCAGTGTTGGTATGCAACCGATAATGAAATAGCTTTAGTAAGTATTCTAATATCTGCTTTAATTACATCCAGTAATCCCAGATTTAAAAAAAAATCTAGATGAATCAATTTATAGTTCAACACTATCTTGTAAGGTTGTTATGGACTGAACATTTATGTCTACCTCAAATTCCTTTGTTGAGACCCTATGTCCCAACGTGATGGCATGAGGAGGGGAGGCTCTCAGAGGTAACCAGGAATAGATGGCGTCATGAGAGTAGAGCCCTCATGAGTGGAATTAGTGCCTTCACAACAGTCACAGAGAGCTTGCTTCCTCTCTCTGCCCTCCACCATGTGAGGATGCAATGAGATGGCAGAATTTGACCATGCCGGCACCCTGTCTCAGACTTCCAGCATCCGGAAGTGCAGGGAATAGATTTCTATTGTGTATAAGCCACCCAGTCTACAGCATTTTGTTATGGCAGCCTGAACAAAGAGAGCAGTGTTTTGTTTTGTTTTGTTTTTTTAAATAGAAGCTGCAGCTCAAGCTTAACTATTGTGGGGTGAAGGGGCCAGTAGAATAGTGATGCATGCCTTCTGACAATAGGGTGTTTAAAATAAGACTTAATGTGGCCTGCCAAACTCGATTTAGCCTTGTATTCCAGGCAATAATAGAGGGTCTAAAGTAATGAGCTTATCAAGGCTTATGGAGAATAATAGACACCATGGGGAATTTGAAACTACCCCCAGCTACGAGGAAATCACGTAATTCCATCTTCCTCATAAGTGCTCTACATGCTAACATCTAGCATTTTGCCCAAGGCCTAATCATGGCTAAATGAAATCAAGGAGACTCCCTTACTACCTCATCAAAAAGAAATTTGGGCATTTGCATAAGCAAGGTTAAAACTCAGGCATTATTACACTCCATAGTCATAAATGTCAGCCCTTGCTTGATTTGCCACGTCCTTATCAGAGCCGCTGACTGAATAATAGCCCTTTGGTGCTCTGCTGCGGGGGTTTTCATATCCCTCTCTTTGGTAGCACAGTGTCTTCTTCACAGATGACTCTTAGCTAATGTGCAGTCACCACCTGGCATCTGGAAATAGCAGCAATGTTCTGAAGCAGGCCTGTCCCTGTTGGCAGATAAGAAAGACAAGTGGTGAGCTCCAAGATGACCACAAAGGTCCTCAAGCATCTCTCGTCTGTTAAACACACCGCATCAGAGAGGCACTCACGGAGCGACCTTGCTTGCATGTTTGTCTAGTTTCAAGCTACTGAATTTTCCTAAATGTTTGCTCTTCTTTAATGTTCAAATATTGACACGTAAGGAGAATGTTCTAAATACTGCAGGTATTTATCTGCTGTGTATGCAAACACATTATTTACCTCTCTCAGAGTTTTAGGATGACTTTTCCTGGTTTGGAAGAAAAACAAATAAAAACTGGGGAGGTCTTTAATGAGGAATGTCCCCTCAGAGCAGTTTCTCAGAATGTCACAGAGCTGGACAGTTAGGTGAGAGAGGACCCCACGTTGCTTGCCCCCTCATAGAGTCAAACCGTTGCACACCACATCGTTGAAATTAGAGGTCTTCTCTCACTCTGAAGGCTACACTTGACCTTAAGAGTTTCTTAGAATTTGTACATCTACACAGTGGGGAATTTCCCCCTGCAGTCCTCGCTGATCCCTCTCTGCTTCAAGTGTTTCTCCTGCTCTAATTAAATCGAAGTTAACAAGTTTGAGACCATGATGTACAGCAGCTGTTCAGCCAGAAACCCAAAGAGAGACAAAGGGCATTCAGAACGGTTACATTAAGTGAATTTCTACTTCAGAGAAGAAAGTATTGACTCTATTTCTGTTCTGCTAGTAGTAGAGCTAATCAGCTGCGGTGGGAATCAAGTTTGACATTTCCACCTCTTAGGAAATTGCAGAGAAATTAACAAGGGGGATTCGTGTGCAGACATTTGCTCCAGACATCACCCTCAGCTCACTGCTACGTACACTGGCATCAGTGGGGCCCACACACGATCCTGAGGGGTAGCCAGGTCACCACAGCTGGCAGTTCCTTACTATGTCTGGTTACATTTTTCATTACTAGTCTCTGCATTTATATCATCCTGAGAGCATTTATAAGTGATGTCCTGTGCAAGCAAAGTAAGCCTTACTTTATTAACGGAAAATTAGGCTCAGATTTGTGGAATGATTTACTCAAGTCTTTCACAGGGCACAGGTAGAAGATGTTATCTCCGCAAGGCAAAGGGCCAAGCTCTGAGTCAGGCAGTTTGGCTCAGTCTTAACTCCACCACTTAAAAGACCTCAGGCAAATTAGGCAACCACTCTGCGCTTCAGTCCTTGTTTGTAAAATAAAGTCACTGAGAAGATTAAATGAGATAATACACACACAGAGTTGACCACCGTGCCCAGCACATGGTAGGCTTTCAGTTTTAACGAATACCCTGACTGTTCCTAGGGCAAAATGGGAGATTGAGGAACTAAGAGTAACTGACGTGTTGAAGCCACTACTTTGAGCCCATTAATTTGATGCAAGCGACTCTGTCATTTGGATGTAGAACCATTTTGAGTTTAACTAAATACAAAAATGATTTTAGCTTTTTTATTATATTTTATGGTGGTAAGAATGCTTAGCGTGAGATCTACCCTCTTCACAGATTTTTAAGTGCACCACACAGCGCTGTTAACTATAGGCTCAGCGATGCACAGCGGATCTCTTGAACTTATTAATCTTGCACCACAGAAACTTTATGCCTACTGAACAACTCTCCATTTCCCCCTCACCCAAGCCCCTGGCAACCACCATTCTACTCTCTGTTTCTATGAGTTTGACTATTTTAGATAATGTACCCATTAATGCGGGAAACCCGCGCAGCCATACCTGACCGCCATCACCAGCCGCACTCCTGGATTGAAGCTGGGCTGGGATCAGGATGGGGAGGATCAGAGGCGGAGGCTGAGGGATGCCAGTTGTGCATGTTTCTTGGGATTAAAAATTTATTCTACATTTTGATGTGATCCTTTCATAAAAGTTATGTCAAAGTGGAAGTTTCAGTATAGTCCTATTGCATGTCATGAAATGTTTCCAAGTCATTCTAAAGCTACTTGAATTACCTCAAAGTTTCTACCTGAGCTAGTGGTGGAGAACTGCCTCAAAGGGGCAGGTACACCATTCAGTTTGGAAGAACTGGCCTAGATCCTTATTTTCTTCTGAAGTCCTATTCCGATTTTCTGTGATCACAACAACATTCTATGATCTAAAACTCAGGCACAAAGATAGTGAATATCCCTGCCAACAATTAATACTTCCTTAAAACAGGCATCCCTCTCTGTCTGAATCCTTACTTTTATCTCGGTAATGCTCTCTTCTCGTATTTGTCTGTTGAAATCCTTCCCTTTCTTTGTTCTAGACCCATCTCAAATTCTGATATGTGACTCAAGAGAAAAATTTTAAATTAAGGAGCTTAGAGTAAATCTTGTAAGCCATTCTGTCCCAAACAGTATTCCTCTGAACACTAGTAGGTATATTTGAAAAGTGGATTTGATGGTCAAATAAAGTTTAGGAAACATTGAGCCTTATTTCTTCCTTCCAGGAGACTGCCAGCGCTCATCCTCACGTTAAAGACTCTAAGGGTCTGGGGCTGGCCTGGTGGTGCAGTGGTTAAGTCTGCTTCTCGGCGGCCCAGGGTTTGCCGGTTCAGATCCCAGGTGCGGACATGGCACCGCTTGGCACACCATGCTGTGGTAGGCGTCCCACATATAAAGTAGAGGAAGATGGGCATAGATGTTAGTTCAGGGCCAGTCTTCCTCAGCAAAAAGAGGAGGATTGGCAGTAGTTAGCTCAGGGCTAATCTTCCTAAAAAAAAAAAAATCGAAAAAGACTCTAAATGTCTGTAACCAAGACCTATGTTTGTTATGGTGGTCTTCTAAAGTATGTGATGATGGAAATTACCATTCCTTTCTGTTTCATTAAATATCTCCTGGCTTGGTTTTCCACACTCAGGACAGTTTTTGAAAGCTCTTCCTAAGGGTGTAGGGAAGAGCCAACAGTATTAAGTGAGAGAATCACCTCATCAACTATGTTTTCACTGCGATGACAGTAGGGTGGGGTGGGGGAGCTTCACCTCCATCTTGGGTAGTGAAGAAGCAACTGCTAGTCCAGAGAATAGATGATAAGGACACGCAACAGGGCAGTGTCAGTGGGTGTAAACAGAGGAGAACAAACAGAAACCAACACTGTGGAGGTGGAATGTCCTCAGGTTGGCACTGAGTGGATGGACTACAGCCGAGTTTAAAGTTTCAAGAACAGTTGTTTGGGGAGAAGGAAGTGCCATTTCTTGATTGAAGAGAGGTCAGGATGATTTCTGTTTCGGCAGGCTGAATTTCAGGTATCAAAAAAAAAAACCCCACATAAATTAAGATATTTAGGGGATAATTGGAAATGCAGGGCAGAGTTTAGAAGAGAGGTCTAATCTGGGAAAACAAAGGTTGGGAGGTTAGTTCATAAAATACTAATTAAAGCAGATCACCAGCTATGACCATTGGGTTTGTGTTAAAAGGAGGTCCAAATTTCCCTTTTTAAAAAATTCTAATTGTTTGTGGTTAAACATGTTTGTCTATAATTTTTAGAACTTTTTGGTTTAATCACACTTCTACCATAGAAGTCCTTTTTTTTTTTTTAAAAAAAAAATAGTCACTTTTATCCCTATTTTTCCCATCCAGCTTTTTTCTGGGCTGTCAAAAGCACAAGCTGCAGTGGTCATGATAGGAAGATGATGGGTGAAATGCCAGTCCTAATTAGAGACTTGATTGCTCTGTAATAAAAAAGCTTCTATTTGCTTTGGACGGTTCTGGGTTGTCAGGTAGAATGAATCAAATATGTCTACACTTTCATTTCGAAATGTGAAAAATGTGAATGTGCATTATTTATATTGTATTTCATGGCTATAATTAATTATGTGTCTGTGGAAATGATGTCCCCAAAGACAGTCGATTTTATGTTCAATCTGTACATGCATTTGTAAAACTAAACTAATTTGTTCTCATTAAAATTTTTAAGGGTTTATTTCAGCTAAACTTGGGAGGTCTTTTTGGGTATAAAACTCACAAAATACAAAGCAAAGTCCAATTTTGGTTTTTACTAGTGAGTGAACTATTCAATGCCTGAAGCATTGTACTAGATATTATTATAGGGAATATGGTTGGGCTATAAAAATAAAGAGAAGGCGTATTTCCTTCCCAGAAAGTGCTTTTAAACTTATTTGGAAGACTAGAGTATAAAACAAATGAATGTAATGCAATCTGAACTTCTATTGCTGAGTAAAAGAACATTATGTTTAGTCGATGAAATAGTAAGCCTGTATGTATGAAGAGTTGACCAATTTTTCTTATTAACCTATAGAGATTTGGAAGGTTTTTGCATGTTTTTGGAAATTGCCCATTGTTTTTTCATTTTTATTTTCACTATTTGCTAAATATACTATCTACTGATAATAGGTTGCAAAGGTTTTGTCTCAAGTGCTATAAATAAAGTGTTTTTTTCTCATTAATTTCAACACTAAACTGGTTTATTTTCAAACAGACCCACAATTGAATTGTGATATTGAGGATAATTCATTTATTCCAAGTTCACTATAATTAAATCTATTCATTGTTTTAAGACATAATTGGAGTCAGTAAAGCAACATTTACCAAAAAAAATTTTTCTCATTTTCATTTATTCATACGATAATAAATCCGTATGTCCTCCTAGTCATGCTATTATTAATAGTCTATGTGATATATTAGGTAGTTCACAGATATATTAGTTAATTTCATTTTTTAAAAATCACATTATTATTAATATTCATCAATGAAAGGTCAAAGAACATTTATAATATTTATGAAGTAAATAGGTTGATTTCCATAGGTTATGAGTGTTCCACTTCTTTGTCAATATTCTTTTGTTGATTTTCAACATGATGATGATGGTAAAACCAGCTGATTCCTCTGTTTTATTTTATCCAATTTCAGAGATCACTACCCTCACCAAGATGAAGCAATTATTTCTCTCTTCATTTGGTGTTTTCAGAGACCATTAAGCTTATTTTGTCCACATTGGGAAAAAAAGTAATTTTCTATTCAAGGTATTTCTAATTCTCAGTGACTCATTTTTCATTAGCATCAATCCGCTTCCCCTAGAAGTGAGCCTTTTCAGCAGGCCCAGCTATGGCTAGGACATGGTCAAGGACTTGGAAGTAAGCAAAGTCAAGGATCTCTGAGGTGTAAATGATGGTCACAAGGCCTCTACCATTAATCCTATCGGCGATATTGAATTACTCTCAGGTTTAGGCTGGAGGAGGGTGGACGATTAGAAGCAGGGAGGGAATTGCAATTTGAACTAACAGTAACTGGGGGGGACAGAACTGGTTGCATCGTGGGCCTAGACCAAGAAAGGCTGAAACCACTGTCCTCAGAGTCGGGTACATAGAGATGGGCAGTAGAGCCAGGCAGGGGCCTTGGGAACACCATTGGCGAAGGAGCGAGAACCTTCTAAGAACCCACAGAGGAGACCAGGAGTAGACACTAGGTAGGAGGAAACCAGGAACCAAGGAAGTAAGAATATTTCGGAAAGACGTTGATAGCAACACAGCAGAGGGGTGTTGCACGATAAAAATGTGCCTTGAATGTTATCATGAGGACATCAGTGCTAATTGCTGCCAGAGCTATCACAGGTGAACATCAGATCCCAAAAAGGAGAAAAAGAGGATTGGAGAGAGCAAGTCTAGTCCGATCTCTCATGAAAACTGGTCGAGTTGTGTTTACGGGCTCTTGGCATATACTAGATACTAAATGATTGGAAATTATGAAATTGGTTATTATCATTAGTAGTGTATGGCCCTGTGTACAACAAGAATCAGACTCTTTATTCTGGATTTTCTCTTTTGTCACTTAGAGATACACTATGATATTAAAAGTCACTAAAAATCGGGACCTTTTTCTCTCTCTCTGAGGAATTGTCCCAGACGTCCTTCAACAGGTGACTGTTAGACTGTGTTACGTATGGATCATGATCACTATTCAGCAATGAAAAGGAATTAACTTTAGATATTTACAACAACCTGGATGAATCTCCAGGTAATCGTGCTGAATAAAAAAAAATCCAATCCGAAAATGTTGCATACTGTATAATTCTGCTTAAATAACATTCTTAAGATGACAAAATTTTAGAAATGGTGGTAAAATTAGTGGTTGCCAGGGATTAGAGTGAGGGTGGCTGGTAGGTATGGTGATAAAAAGATGACAGGAGAGATCCTTGCGGTGATGGAATGTTCCATACCTTGATTGTGGTGGTGGATACAGGAACCTACACAGGGGCTAAAATCGAATAGAACTAAACCCACACAGACACAACGACTATAGTAAAACTGGGGACATCCGAATAAGTTTGGTTAATTTTATCCATGCAAATATCTTGGTTAGGATATTAGACGTTAGTTTTTTACAAAATGTTAATATTGGGGGAACCTGGGTAAAATGTACAGAGAATCTCTTTTGTATGATTTCTTAGAACTGCATGTAAATCTACAATGACTTCAATAAAATTTTCAATTAAAAAAAGTTAATTTCTTCCCAATCACCTGCATACATAGAGAGGCCTTCTTGTTTGTTCTCCACCAAACTCTGAGCATATGCTACACGGAGAGCAGCAGTCACAGGGGCAGCTCCCTGCCTTGCTGTGCTCCCTCTGAATGCAGAAGAGGGCCCTTGCCCCTCACAAACAGTTACTGCATACGGTCAATTCTCTCCACTGTTGTGAAATCCAGAGGTTTTAAATTCTTTATAATTTTTTAAAATGTGGGTTTATCTCTGGATTCAAACCAGCATAGTATCACTACTCTCTGGAGACTGTGTTTGAAGTAATCTCTAACCTGAATCACTCCTGCAGCCACAGCACAACTGAATTTGGCTTGGCAAGCCTGGGTTTCCACGTCCTGATTTTTCTCGGGGTAATGCTGAGCACGCCTGCCAGCTCTCTTGTGCGAGGCTGGCAAGGCACTTGGGTTTTCTTACCTTTTCTGATGCCCTCGCAAATCCTGCATGTCCGTAATCGAGCGTGGCTACAACTTCTTGCCATGTCCCTGTTTTAAGCCTCAGCTTTCATTTTCATTGTGTTTAGTTTCTTGACCATTGTATAGGTCAGAGAGAATGACTTTCAATTTTTCTCTTCCACCCATCTTGGCTACTTCCTTGCCCTGGTTATCCCTTATATTTCCAATACATCTAATTTCAGAGGGCCCTCAGATACAATGTGTTGCTTAAGTCTTTGTAAACCTTGTCGGGTAGATATTTTTATCCTTCACTTACAAGTATGAAATGGAAATTCTGGGTAATTTTCTAAGCTAGTAGGCGAGAGCATGATTTGAATTCCTGCTATTCTGATTCTAAATTGAGTGTCCTTCCCGTGACAATCACGATTGCTGGCTGACTGACTCATTTTACCTCCGTGAATAGGTGGGAGGAAGCTCTTAGGGCCTCCCATGTGGCCCCCAGTCCCACTCAAGCCCTTCATTATAAACAGCATAATCGGAGGGTTAAAAGACTGCATTGAAAAGCACAAGTTCTCTTAAGTTTTACTTCCTTATTGGCAAATGGATTTTCAAAAACATTACTGAAAGTAATATTTTAAGATCATACTTCCTGAGTTACTGAGAAATAGGGTAATTAGTTCTGAAAAAGTGCTTACTCCATGGTGAGACAAGAATGTCTTGCAAATGCGGGAGAAGGATGACTAAATACCTATTCACTGAATGGATGAACAAATGAATGAACACATGGGGACTGTAATTTTGTGATGGAGAATGCAGCATTAAGTAGTTTTAAAACAAATTCGCTTAAAGGTAAGGTTGAGAAAAACAAATTATGCTACCTGCCATGAATCCTGTGTATTCAAAGACAATTTTCTGCCTTTGTTAAATCTTTTAACATTTTCCATCTTTGTTGTAGGTACGTTTATTTTCTTTCCTGGCGCTTGACACATCTCTGCCGGTAATTGTCATTCTAGGGAAGGAAGGCCGATTGCCTTCCCCTTTGTGGAAGAGCTAAATCAGCCATCCAGGCATGTTTTAAAAACTCAGGCTGCTGAAAATTTCTCTCTGCTTTCCCCCAATTACCAGCGTCTTAGATAGGACAGGTGTAAACGAAAAGATCGTGAACAGTCTGAAGAAGCACAGTACTACTGTGTTTTCGTGGTCGTGTTTCAAGTGTAAGGTGAACTATGTTCTTTGTCCTTTCACGTCTTGGGGGTGTATCAGACAGGGCTCCCCACGAGCACTAGCCTTTAAGTTGGAGTATCCAGTGGAGGGTTGGGTTCCAGCCCTGGTCACTGCGGAGACAAGAGCTGGGGAATCTGTAGAAATGGGAACAATAATAGTAATTCACAGGGCTTTTGTTACCTGGGTTAAACAAAATAGAAGATATGAATGCTTACAGTCCAGAATTTGATTTATAGTAACCATTTAAAGCTATAGCTTTGTGGGGGCCTGGAATTGGCCACCCCGAGACATGTCTCTTTGGCATGATTATTTGGGGCTGGGTACTTTGCAGACTGGAAAGCCACTGAAAACTAGAATTTACTTACCCTTTGTAAGAGACATTTACATTGTAAAGGAAATCTCTATCTGTAAAGATATCCCCCTCTGTACCAGGAAGAAGGGGGGATGACCTTATCTCTAGAAACTCTTCATCAATGGGGAAGGCAAGGAGTTAAATCTGCATTTGTTTATTGTGCTTGTCTGGTAACCTCCCATAACTGACTCCCTCCACCCCCAACATCCTCCTTTGTCTTTAGCTGGATATGATATTTAAAGTGGGGGCTTCAGCCCTTTTGGTGAGTTGCTCAGCTTGCCTGAGCCTCCCATGTATACATGTTATAAAGCTTTGTTTAATTTTCTCCTGCTATCCTGTCTCATGTGAATTTAATTCGTTCTCTGGCCAGATGAACCCAGAGAGGGTAGAGGAAATGTCTTCCTCCCCTACAGCTTCTTCTAGTGTCTATGTACAATTTAAAAATTAGATGATGTATAAAGAATAAATAGCAATTATATAACTAGCATCCATATATCTACCCCCAATTAAAAAAAATTATTACCTTTACCCTTATTTCTAATATATGGAGTCCATCTCCTTCCCTCCTACTCAGAGGTAACTATTTTCCTGAACGTGGTATTTATCAAGATCTTGTCTTTGTTGATATGTTACTACATACTCAGGGAGACAATATGTTTTTAGTTTTATTTTTATTGAATTTTACATAAATGGAATTATATTTCATACGTTCCACAATTTGAGTTTTTAGGAGATAATTGCAATGGAAAAAACCCCCGGAAAAATCATAGTGACCTTAGGGAGTTCCAGCATGGAGGGGGTGAGGGGTAGGCTGACATTTTACATAGGAGGGTCAGAGTGACTCTTACTGAAATCGTCATAAAGCCACAGTGGTTGATAAAACAATGTGTCAACCTGGCATAGGTGCTGGGATAGAAGAGCCTGTCAAGTTTCATCCAAAATTCTGTTTGAGATTTCTAGGGGGTTGCTTTGAATTTCTATGAAAAATTGACAAGCTTTTATAAAGTGTTTATAAAGTTGACATTTTCATGATATTGAGTCTTGAAATTCATTAGTTGGATATAATTCTCCTTTGAATTTGTTGTTCTTTAATATATTTCATGAAAGTTTCATAATTTTCTCAAAATTCTTGTATATTTTTTAAGATCTTTTTTATGTAATTAATAACGTGGATGTTTATTTTAATTGATATCATTTTAACTACATTTTCCTAACTCTTACTTCTGTACAGATTTCATATTGTGACTTTGATTCCAATTTACAGCTTCACTGTTATTAGTTCTAACAATCTATATATGTAAATAGTGATCATTTTTATTTTTCCTTCACATATTTATATTTTTATTTTTTTTTCTTGCCTCACTACACTGGCAAGATCCTTCAGGACAAGGTCACACAGAACTGCTATTTTCAGAAGAGATTCTTGACTTGCTCCTGATCATAATTATTTAATCAAGCATGAAAATTGCTGTATATTTTGTGGAGGATCATCACCTTAAGAGAGTCATTTTTTTCTTTTCCAGTTTTCCGTAAATTTTTATGATGAATGGCTATTGAATTTTCTTATAATAGTTTTTCTCTCTCTAATAAGCTGGTCATGGGGTTTAACTCCTTTTACCTGTTCATGTGATAGAAGTCATTAATTGGTCTATTAATTTTTCTTTTACAACTTTCCTGCTGTTTTATCCTTTTGATACGTTGTTGTTCTTGGTTTATGATATCATTTCAGGCTTTGGATCAATGTTCACAAGTGAAGCTGGCCTGCCATTTTTCCTTCTTGCACTGAATCTGTCACTCTCAGTATTCTAAGCTTACACTGAATGCATTTGTGGAGTTTCTTTTTCTATACCCTGAAATGGTTTATGCAAGACACACTTGATCCTTGACTATTTGATAGAACTTTCTCTAAACTGGGTCTGTGTTTTCTTTGAGGAAAGAGTTTACCTACTGATAAAGATTCAGCAGAGACTGTGGAACTGTGTGGTTCTTCCTACGCTTCTTGGGTCTTTATTCTTTATCTCTCTACTCTGTGCCAAGGTTCAACACAGACCATTGTTCTCCACTGTCCCTTTCAGACCTTGGGTTCACTTGCAGGGAGGTCTTCCATTGTACCCCCACGTTTGGGCAAGCCTTGGCTTGTCTCCTGACCACACAACCCACAGGCCTCCAAACTCAAAGCTGAAATGTATCCAGCTCAGTAAATGTCATCAATGGAAAACTTGATTTCCCTGCTGTGCCTTCCTCTCTGAAGTCATACTTTCCCTTTATTTGGGGGTTCCGACTATGCCTTAATTTCTTGACAGAAAGTTAATGGTATTTAAATAGTTTTTTCTGTTTTATCCAGGGCCTTTAATTGTTTTTAGCCAAAGGATGGTCAATGTATCTAGACATCCATACCACCAGAAATAAAGACGTCTTTCTTTCTTAAGTGTATGATTTATTAAATTCTTAAGGTGCTTTAGGACTGCATCTCTATGTTTTATTTCCTCAATAATTTCTTTTTTTCTGGACAACACCTTAGCAATTTCTAATATGGTCTGTACATGCTTACGGTTTATATCCTTGTATTTTTGATGCATTTAGAGCAATGACATTAATTAACAAAGTATTTATTGTGCTTTTTCTTCATGGTGGGCACTGTGGTAGATGCTGGAGGTAATATGAAGAGAAGGAGGGGCATAAAATGTGCAGTGAAGTAGGGATGGCCGCCTTGAGCAGAAGTGAGCCCATGAAGGAGGCTACAGGCTGTGTTGGGGAACGCTCCAGACAGATTATTTCATGTCCATGGAAAGAAATGACAAAGTGGAATGTTTAAATATATAGCCCTGTTAGCCTGGTCACATGCAACATATTTCAG
The DNA here is from genome assembly GCF_037783145.1 of Equus przewalskii. Lineage (NCBI taxonomy): Eukaryota > Metazoa > Chordata > Mammalia > Perissodactyla > Equidae > Equus > Equus przewalskii. The sequence goes on along the minus strand of NC_091837.1, from coordinate 90,000,541 downwards.
TCAATTAGATTAAATCCTTTTATTTCAAAGCATTTCATTATTCTTATTTTAGAGTAAATCTTTAAGTGCATTTTCAGCCATGTTTTCATTTCACATCAGCTCAACCTAATTGCCACAAGCATAATCTGAAATAATTTCAGGTATGTGGACATTTAAAAAAAAGTTCCCATTTGACATTTGATTCTGTTGCACATAACTTGGTTACAGGCAGACATGAAGGAGGCAGCCATGGTAGAGAGAAATTAGCGAGAAACCCTGGATGAGACGGTCTCGGATTCGACGCTCGCTCGCTCTCTCGACTAGTTGAATTTCCACGGACAAGACACAACCTTCTCTGAGCCTCAGTTTCCTCATTTATTGAATGAGGGCAGCAGCGAATTTCCTCCTACATTTTTGATTAGAATAAAAATTATGAAAATGTGATGCTAAATGATGCTTTTAAATTTGGAATCAATTCCTTTCAGTCTCCTGCTTAAAATTCTTCAATGTCTTGTCATTTTACTTGGAATAAAATCTGATGCCCTTCCTAGTGACCTGCATAATCTGGTTACTTCCAGCCCCTTCAGTGTAATTTCTTGAGCCCTGCCCCTTCCCCAGGCCCCCACTGTTCATCCCGGCCACAGCCAGCTCTTTCTGAAGTTCCCTTGGGTTCTCACATCAGCCCTGATGCTGCGTCCAGTCTTTACACTTTTTCTTCTTTCTGCCTGCACGCATTCTCCTCACTCCATTTCTTCCTTCAGGTCGCCACCCAGATACTGCCTCTAGGGGGTCCCTGACTGTGCTCTGAAGGAGTCTCTCCCTCCCAGCAGGCATGGACTCACGGCCTTCCAGGCCCACTTTCCAGCCTGTGACTGTATTGTCCACAGAGTTCCTCACCTGGCTAGCTCCTGGCTGACTCCCACTAGGATGGAAACCCCTGAGCGTGAGGATTTTGTCTGTCTTGGCTACTGCTGTCGAATTTCCAACAGTCCACAGCAGCTGCAAGGCATTCAAACAAATGACTAAGCATTGGCTATGAATGTGTATCTAAAACTCTGAAGCATTATTCAAATGCACGGCATTTTGATTAAATTTCTTATAGTTTATTTTTTATATAACCAAATATTGCCAGAAAAGTCAAATTATATTGTCATTCAGATGCAGGGTTTGAGGTTCTCAGCGGCAGAGACCCGACAGTTCCGAGGCATTAGGTCAACAGCAATGCCAGGGACAGCCTTGCTTGCCCTGCACCACGCTGCTCAAAAACCAGCCCCGGCTTTGACGGGTGAGCATTTCCAGCTACTGTTTTTAACATATTTTCTAAATAAGGACAGTTTACCCATCAGTGGCTTCATGTTCTTTTGGAATCCGAAATTCAAAACTGCATTTTAGGAATTGATATTGAGACAATGTCTGTGTGACAGCAAACACATCAAATTCCAACTCTGTCAGGCAGAGGCCCGGGGACCGCTAAGGAACACTCTCCCAGAGGTAAACCTCTTCTTTGTGTAATGTCAGTAGTAGATGCTTTATTAACACATTGAAGTTACAAAGCACTTTTCATGGACAGTAGGAATTCTGTTTAGTACTACCCACTGCATTTTATGTCACAATTATACTCAGGCACATTTCCGACATATAATAAACATCATAGAACCAAACAACCATATGACATTGACCATTTACAGTTGCCCAGAAATGGAGAGTTTGCCATTCATTTTTCTAGAATATTCCTTATGCTGTTCAATTATATACTGTCCTTGTTAGGATTTTTGAAGCAAGATGGCACAGTAATTAATCATATGTGCTCTAGATTCAGATGACCTGGATTTGAACCATCACTCGGTCTATTACTAGCTGTGTGACCTTGGTCAAGTTACTCAACCTCTGTAACTCGGTTTTCACGTCTATAAATGGGAATAAAGTCACAATAATAGTATAAACCTCAGAGGTATTAATAAATATAATGGGCTTAGAGTGTTGCCTACATATTGAAATAAGTGGTACCTATTATTATTTTTCAACATATGCATCTTTCACAGTCCTATAGAATTGAGTGCATTAACATCAAGCTCAAAGCACAAAAACAGCAATTTATGTAACTTACACTGTGAGACTTTAGAAACAAAACTGTAGTATAAACATTATATAATATATATTCTGAGTTTCATTTATTCGACTTTACCTTAGGCCATGCACTCACCCCAGCTCAGTGACAGGTCCTGACATTCTGGGTGTAGTAAATCATGGGTTCACTAGGCTTTGATAAAGTGTCGGTGCTTGACGAGTGCCTGAGGCTTCAAGAGCAGTTCTGACGAAGCCTGGCATGGTGGATGGATTTTATACCATGGCAAAGTCAGGGCATGCTGTCCTCAGCCTGCCAGCCTGGGACTGCTGTAACTGACATCGGCTCTGTTCTCACAGCCCCAGGGTGTGCACCGAGCTGGGCTCTGGATTCTGTGGTCAGTCTTGAAGGGTGCTGTGGTGGATCAGTTAGGGGCTTAACCAATACCGACATTACCATCTCGTGTTGTCAGTGGTCCTGAAACAGGGCGGGGTCAGAGTCAGGGCAGCAGTTCAGCAACGTTGCTAAGGACTCAGGTGTTTTTTGGTCTTTCTGTCTCTGGCACATTAACACATCAGTGTCTGGTCTGGTTGCAAGAGAGATGCAACATTCCAGGTGCCACGTGCAGACAGGATGACATCCCGTGAAGAATAGTCATTTTCTTCCTTTTGATACTTCTTATAAATAAGGACAAATGTCTCCCGTAGCCACCTTAGGACGTTTCAGGTAGGATTGGGCCACATACCCACGCCCTTGCTGGAAGAGGGGTTGGAAGGGAGACTCTCTGGCATGTTTGGTCTCTGAGGTTGGAGGCAGGCACTGTTGGAGAGGAGAGGGGCATAAACAGTGAAGAGCGTCTATCCCATGAGTGTCAGGCACTGTTTCTTTCTGGAAATATACTTAAGAACAAAATATAATATGCTGTCAAAGAGCTTACGGGCCAGGGGAAGAGACACATCAATAAACAGGAAATTGCATCCAGGGAGACAAATGAGACCAACGGTAGAGGCCGAGGGAGCTACAAAAACATTTACGAAGGGCACCTGCCCAGTTCTGGGTGTACGCTGGCAGAGGCGGCTTCCCAGAGAAGGTAACTTCTAAGTTGAAACCCAAGGAGCACGTAGTTCTTAGCCAAATGGAGGAAAATAGCGTGATACGAGGTTTAACTGGGGAAAGTCTCCAAATATAAAAAGGCCACAAGTCGTGGGGACGAGGCTGCTACAATGCGAGGCTACACTTTGGTTCCGCTGGAGATCAGTAGCTCGTGGACGGCGTAGGAGGAGGCCGTGTCGGGAGTGGGAGGGAGGAGCAGCACGCATGCTCTCTCCAAACGCCTTTTTGTTTCATATATCACACTTCCGGTCAACAGGCTAACTACCACCACCAGCAGTATCTGTATGTGGCACGCAGATATGCTTTTTCTCAAGTCATCAATGAGCATGTGCAGCAGCCATAAGTGTACCAATGTTACTGCATTTTTACGAGGATAGTTTTTTATTCTTTTACGTAACAAACATTCACTAACACCCACCATGTGCAAACAAGAGGAAGAAGGAGGAAACTAAGAGGTGCAAACCATGAGGGCTCCAGGCTGAGAAGATCAGTTACTGCACAAACACGTGGAGCACAGCGTGAAAAATACAAAAACAAAGGCGGGACTGAGTATCCTCTACCACTGAGCTCACTGGTCATAGTGGGGAAACACAAGTATGTATGTATTTGCCCAATTAAAATGCAAACATTTGACTTTAGAAAGCTTCGTGCTCCCTACATTATAGGTATAAAATTTCCATGTCATTGCAAACTCTATGAAAAAGGATGTCAAACTATTTTTAAACTGCTCAGCAGCCTTGTAATGGAGTTTTTCTCTAAATCTGTTGACAAATTTATCAACCTTGACTTGCGTTACTCCAGATATTTCAAATCCTTTTTGACAATGCTTTACGCCTGAGTCTCTAAGTGTAGAAATTTCCAGTTGTTTCTCGCAACTACACACATTTTATCACCTGTCTTCAACTCTCAAACTTTACTTCATTAATGTATATGGATAATGTTCAGTTCCGTCACATCTTATTAAGAACTAATGAAGCTCTCCTAGACTTCATTTTAGGACTCAGTGGTTGTCTAGATTTCCTTGTATCAGCATTCACTTTTGTCATCACAAGCCTTGGTAATTTCTCCTTTTCACATCAGCCAATTTTGTGACTAACGATTGCCTTCAGGCTTCCTCCCTCCCCAGGAATCTGTTCCCGACCTTGCAGACACTCTCTTCTGTGCACTTCCAGTTTCCATTGTTTCCCAGTTCCAGGTACCTCAAGGTCAGTAAACACAATATGCAAATTTCATCTTCCCCTTGTCAGGAGTGTAAACAAGCCTGTGAATGCACGTTGTTGTCAAACACATTTTCTCTTGTTCTTTTTTTATTTTTTGATCTTTACAATTGCTGTTTTAAGAACACAGTATACCTCCTGTAGGGAATAAATTCAATATGATGAGCATAATTAAGCACATTTTCAGAGTTCTAGGGTTTTAAATTCTGTGTCAGAACATTGATTTGCTGTCTAGTAAAAGGAAGTAATGACGACAATGGTATTAATAGCAGCACCACCACAACACTGATTGCAAAGCGCATGGGGAAAAATGACAAGCCTGTGAACACAGAGTTAATGGATTTCAGGTGCTAACCAACTTTTCATGTTCCTTTTCTTTTCATGTAGACGCTAACTCTTATGTAACAATTATTTACTAAAAGTGATGCCCTCCTCTTAGGGAAAAGGAGATATAACATTTTTGTAAAATATCCTAATTCCAATGATAATTTTTCTTTTCCTATTAATCTCTCAACATTAAATTGCAGTAGAAGCTTGCTGTTAATTGGCCTGTATTTCAAAATTGTTCTTAATAGGAGTATATAATTCAGAAGTGTTTATATGCTTTGCAAAAAAGAACTGTAAGTCAACTAAGATATTTAAGACCAGGGAAATAGAAGTATTCTTTTACAGCTCTGGCAGAGTGAGTCATAGACTTATTCACCTGCCGTGTTTATTTCATGAAAGAATCAACACCATTTCAGCATGTTCTTTCATGTTAAAAAGTTTGTAAACCAAGGGCTAAAAATCAGTCCTAATATATATGCATCATTAATATGTTCAAAAAATTCCTATAGAATAGTAAATCCTATTAATTTCTCCATGACATTGATTTCATAACTTTATTTGCAACCTAGTCTTATCCAAGTGCATTTGTTATTATTGTTAAATGAATACCATTAAGAAACTTCATATTGCCTCAAATAGGTAGAGAGAGTTTTAAAAAGTATTCTGAAGTCTTAGTTCACAAAGCTCAATTGGTTCAATATAAGCAATTAGTGTGAATCCTAATTAAATACTGCGAAACTAATCCTCTTCAACAACAGTCTATTAACTATAGTTACACAAAGGGAAAGGAGGTTAGCCTTGATTGTTCTAGCCTGTGTACCATCACTCTTGAACTTGACCAGTAGCCTTGATACTAAATCTTTCAGAAAGCGCTGTGCTTGTGGGTAATGGAAAGCCATTAAGGTGTCGAGGAAAACATTCAATTTTCCAGACATTCCTACATATTCATGATAGATTTAGTGAAATCTGTTTTGAGTTCCCTTAACACATACAAGCATCCTTCTTGGCTCATGGACTTGATCGTGAGACAGGAAGATTCCTAACTGATTGGCAAAAGTCAAGTCAATTTGTGATATGTCTGAGAAGACGATGGCTGCATCTGGAAACAGGGATGCATTTGGAGAGTGATGGAGCTGGGGAGAGTCTGAGAAACACATACCAAAACATCTCAGCTGTTGGGTACACAACGATGAGGAAAGTGAAGTTTCTGGTATATATCATATAAAAATTATTTGTATTCTGTACATGATTTAATGATTTATGTTCTGTGTATGTATGTAATATTTTAAAAAACACATTAATAGTCAAATGTGCTTGAAAATATTAAATTTTTAAGCAGTAGTTTAGGAAAGATTGAGAGGAGTAATCTGAGAGATGGGTGGGTGGGGGCTGGGCTGGCCCCATAGCAGACTGCAGTTGTATGGTCTCTGCCAGGGACCAGAGAGAGGCTGTGTCTGAGGCTCAGAATATCTGGCCCCCTTCATTTGGTCTAGCAGATATAGCTCCTTCATAGTTCTGCTATATTTTCTCATTCTCACATTCGAAGCATAAGTCTTTCAGAATAAAATTGCCCCGGGTGGAAGCATACATAGAATAAAAAGTAAAGAATAATGAATTGAATCTACACTTAGGGACAGTAAAAGTCACCTAAGAAAATTAAATATCTAAAATCAACATTTAAAAATCTATGTTGACTTATGTTTTCTGACCTAACATATAAGGATCAAGTAGCTACAATTAGGCAGGCTAGACCAAGAAAACTGAGCAAGATTCTCACCAGCCAAGGGCCTCAGAGATAGACAACATGTCCACGAGGAACACAAGAGGTTGTGTTTCCAGACGTGGCTGTAGTAATATCTTCCATTCCACGTGTTCTAGTACAAGGTGACTTTGCTTGTTCTACGTCAACAGGTGGAGTCTAACTCTTCTCCCTTGAGCCTCGACTGGCCAAAGTGACACTGTGCTAATAGAATGTAGCGGAAGGGATACTGTGTGACCTGACAGGCTGGGTCAGAAAAGGCCCTGCAGCTTCCACAGGGTTCTTTTGAAATACTTGACACTGTAGACCCCCTCAGGGTCCAGCTGTCATGGCAGGCCACGTGGGGCACTCTAGTCAAGAGTCCCAGCTGAACCCAGGCTTCACCTTGCTCCAGCCCGGGAAGCAGACGTGAGGGTGAGAAATCTTCCTGTCAAGTGCAGTCAGCGGTCATTTGAATGTTCCCTGAGTGATCCTGAAACTCTGAGCCTCAAGAACACTCAGACACCATGGAGCAGAGACAAATCTCTCTAAATTTCTGGCCCACAGAATCTATGTGTAGACTACAACAGTTGTTGTTTTAGAGCACTAACCTTGAGGTGGTTTATTACACAGCAATAAGCAGAACAGTACAGGGTGCGTTGGGGTGCAGGTGATGAAAGACAGGAGCACAATACAAGACCCTCAAGCAGACTAGTTCCTCTGCTCCACTTCCCGAGAACACAAGCTTGTCCCTGATGCCTTGGTGATGAATTTTGAACACTGAACTTGACTGTTATTTCAGAAGTGACTGCAATGTGCGAAAAACACTGAAACAAGAAGATAGAAGAATAACCTTAACATTTTAATCCACTCTTCACCCAGCGAACAAATGGTGTCCTCAGGGTAAGACAAGAATTGATTTACGAGAGAGAGAGAGGTGCACTTATTGCACTAGTTACCTTGCAGAGTTCCAGTTGACTCTAACCACTTTGATAATGGAAACTTAGTTAATGTGTAGAGGCTTTGGGTTTGTGAGAAGTAGAGTGAGCTAAAGTGAGAGCACCATTGGCAGTTTTCATTAAAACTGAATATTTTTATCCAGCGAACTGTATTGACAATTAGTAATTTATGATAAGTGAGTTAAAACTGTGCCGCTTTCTATGTTACCGAGAGATGATTTGTTTTCCTAGTGTTTTAGCATCCCACGCAAGTGTCACACTAGTAATTCATCAGATTTATGTAGACTTTCTGAGGTTCATTTGTATCAGCTACATCCCAGCCTAGAGTCACTGAGTGCTCTCAGCCTTTCTGCATTCACATCCGTTCCTCTGTGAAATGAGCATGATGTGAGCAAAGAAAAACTCCATCCAACACAAATCAGCAAAGGAAATCTACTCATTTGAGAGAGCAGCATTTTGACATCTGGCCCATGGGAGAGAAGGACAGAAAAATAAGTCACAAGAAAAATGTGCAAGGCTATTACCCATGGCGGATAACTATCTAGTGGAAGTATGAGGTTTTTGTTGTATTTTTTAATTTTTGAGTTTGATTAATGGTGCAAGACTGCAGCAAATACATATATGATTTTATTGAATGTTTTCCTTGGTAAATGCTTCATTGAGACCAGACGTAGAATTACTCACAAATTAGTCAGCAGTGGTCCTAAAAGGCATGAATGATCAAATGTTGCTACTAGGCGATGATATATGACCTCTTCATAAAAGTGCCCAGTGTTGGGTGGAATATTCATGTTTCTTTATCCATTTTAGACGAGACATCTTATCACATGTGGTTTTGTGGTTATCTTTGGGCCAGCATGATTGCTCGTGTCAAGATGAACCGACATGGTTGGTACTTCACTACCCTTCAGCTTAGATCAGACAGGTAGAATTAATAAAGGATATTCACCAAGACACAAAACAATTTTTTAAAGACAATAAAGGCTATTGAGAGAAGTACAGCAGAATGTCCTGATGCTGGTATGTTAAACATTGCTGTGCTGGGGAGTTTCGTCTCAGGCATCTAGCCAAAACACTTTTGTAGATTGTTAGGAACACTCTTTTCAAATATTTAACACATTTATTTTTAAATGTTGAGGAAAACACTATGTTCGCTGCACTGCAGCATCAATGCGGTTTAACAAGATGAGAAAGACACCCTCCTCCTTTTTGTAAATTGTCCTGTTTTTTTATAACAACACTAATGAAAATAATGATGCTACTGCACACTTGTATTGTGATTTTATACTTGTATATTTTCTTGATTTATTTATACCAAAATAGACATGTGAGATGGATAAGACAAATCCTCAGTCAGTCAGTGGGATATAAGAAGGAGATGGAAGGCCTCTTTGTTAACTGCCTATAGAGAGAAATCATGTGAGAATATGAATTGGTTTCAAGGAGATTTGAGACCTATTTCTAATGCCATTTCCTAATGACCTTGGTCAGGTCGTAAAATCCTGTTTGTGTCTTGGTTTCCTCAGGCATAGAAGCTGAATCATAGATCACTCTTGATCCGTGTGACACTCTCTTTAATGCAGAGTTAGATACAAATGCACATAACTCAACTCATGCATTTCTTAAAAAGACTGAATTCAAGTTGTAATTATAAAATAATTTGAACAGATATCTGACATACAACCAGGTTAACAATATATTTTCTTCTATCAGTAGATTTTTCTTGCTGACATGTAGAGAGGATGAATAGTCTAAACATAAGGGGGCCAGATTCCGAACCCATATTTACTGGATTTAAATCCCATCTGTGAATCTACAAAAGTTATTCTGCATCTTTGGGCTTAATTTCCCTTATCTGTAAAATGGAATAACAATGGTACCTAAATGACAAGATTATTGTGAGGGTGAACTGAGTTGCTATGTGGAAAGTAATTAGAAACAGGGCTAACAAATGGTAATCACTATATAAAAGTTAGTTATTATTAAATGCTGGCAAACATTTCAGTAGCAATGACCCATCTTGAATTTTCATGAACTGCTTCACTTTCACCGAACTCCGAGCCTTCATTTCCCTTTGACTGGTCATATTTTCCTTTTACATAATAAACTTACTTAAGTTATATTTATACTTCTAGTCACTTTTTGGGCAATTTTGAGAGTAATTTGGTTTGTGAATAATAAGGAGATGTCCATTTTCCTGTGATATACTGGTATTTCCATTTGTAATTTCGTCGTTTTGATGATGTATATGAACTCGTTATTCCGAGATGCGTGATTTTAGTTTTGTAGCGTCTCATTTCATAGTGTAAATCTTTAAAAGTGAGACCAGTATGTGTGATTTGTGGGGAATCACTTTTGGGGAAAGAATCTCTCTCAGAAAATGGTGGTGAAACGGCCTCATGGAATGAGACAAATCCCTTGATGTCTCCTCAATTTTCTTAAAACATTTTTAAAGGCAGATGAGAATGAATGCCTGGATATCTAAAGTACTACCTGGCTTGCAGCAAGCTCAAAATGCTTTACTTTAAAACCTGATTCGTTGATTAACCAACTCCTTAATATTTTTTAGATAATTTCTGAGTGCTAGGAAGTATGTACAAATTTTGCATTCTATTCCATAAGTCTTTGTATTAATACAAATAGTGCATTAATTTGTGTAACATGGAAAGATGCAGCACCGTATATCCCAGGATTATAGGAAGCTCAGTTTGAGAAGCAGAGACAATATATTCTGATGTTCTTAATATCTTAAACGTCAATTGGAATGTGTGTTTGTGTTTACTTGCACCGATATCCACGCTGCTGTGTACATTTGACCTAAATCACCTTGCCATAGGTTTTGGCAGCCATATGCAGAACCAAATATTTTAAGAGATTCTATTCTTTTTGTTTAATTTCCTTTTATTTAATTAAAAAAGGAAATTTAACTGTGCTTATATTCTGTAACATCTTTTTTATTTTTAATAAAAATCTTAAGGCTCTATTTTGGAACCAAATCAACTGAAGCCATATGGCCTGTGCAGTTTTTTTCTGAATTCCTTCTTTGCTAAGATAGTCTGCCATACTTAAACGGAATGGAGTAGAGGGGTTTGGCTAAAGGCCAGACAGCAATAAATTTCTCATCTTCTTGTTGACTCACCTAGCTTACAGATTTCAAAACACTGTGAAAGTTGTCAAGGAAATAGTGTTTGGTCTAAATATTGAACAAATGATAGAAAGTAGATAATAGTGAAATAATTTAAAACTAATAAAGTCTAGAAAAATAAGAGAAACTTAGACCTTATACATACCATAACAGTTTAAATAACTAGAGTCTATCGTATTCCATTAACATTTAGAACTCGTCACGTCACTAACTGGTGGACAACTTCTGTCTTTGCTCATGACTGACAAATAACGTGCGATACTATATGTAATATAATGATTTTCTTATTCTGTTAAATGTAAGAACAATTATTTTTAGCTTGTTTCAAATTAATTAAACAATAATTTGAACTTTGTAAGTTCCACAGGAAAAATTGGATTTTGGATGTCTCCGTGAACTAGAGCCATTATTCAAACAAAATACTCAGTTTTATATTGTCGGTTGCGGCCAATGAGGCTTTTCACTTTAAAGCGTATGCTTTCAACTGTTATATGAGAAGTACTACTTAAAGCAATGAAATGAGACACTGGATCCATAATCTTCTATCATATTTTCTTCCCTTGAAATCTTTTCAATTGATGACACTCTAAGTCTGTTCCTCCAATTATTCCGAGAGCAAGCATTGCACAGTTCTAGCTACTTTATGCCTCTTCACTATCGCTATTGAAATGTCTGTGCTATTATGGTTTCTTCCCCTCTCTAGGACACATAATAAAGGAAGAATCTTACGGTGAAAACAACCCAATTTAATGGGATGGATAATGTCAGTGGCACCTTTTCCAGCATAGTGACTCTAAGATATTTAACAAAAGAGCATTTTATTTTTACTTCATTATTATACAACTTTTCTTTTAAGTTTTCCCAAAAGTTCTTTGCGTCATTTAAATATTTTTAAAAATTATTTTAATTTTAAAAACAAAGCTTTTAGGATATTTGACTTGCATTAAGAGAGGACATTTTCAGGAATAGTTTTGATCTGTGATTGAAGAACTCAGGGAACAGAACTGATACTTGTGTTCATTTATCATTTACTCAACCCATGTCTATTGAGGGCCTGCTGTATTTTTGGCACTTTGACAGATGTAGGATAAAACTTTGAGCAAAAGAGAGATAGACTCTGCTTCTCTGAAGATTATTGTCAATTGAATGACCATGCTCCAAAACATCTATTCTTTCTTGGAGTGAAAGCAAAGAAATCTCTACCTGGTAAACTTATGGTTTGTATAATCTAACGGTCTATTTATGACAGTACTGCCAAAGATATGTCAAAAAATATATCAGTTGATTTACATGACATTGATCCTCTAGGATCATATTCAAGATTTAGTTATTCAGTCAACAAACACTCACTGAACATCTAGAGTGTAAATACATGAAAAGTTTTTAATTGTTCTTTACTTAGTGCTGTAGAGTCCATAGCAACGCTCAATAAATAGCTATAGAATTAATGAGTGAATGATTAAGTGTACATATCACCATCTTGAGACACAGATTTAACTCCTGTCCTCTAAGGTTACACCCTTGTGGAAGAAACAGACAAGTGAACAAATGATTCTTGCTCTTTATATTCAGTGCTATGATGAAGAGAAGCCAAGAGTGTCACAAATGCTCAGAGCTGGAGCATCTCCTACACCCCGCGAGGATTAGTGAAAACATCCTGGAGATTGGACTCACCTTAAGTGACTCAGGGGTAGGTGATGAGAGGGTTTCTTCAGTTAGCCATGGAGCAAACATTGAAATGTGGGTGAGTGATGGAAACAGCACTGTGTAACCCAAAGTTCTGCAATGATGAAAATGTCTTAAATTTGTACTGTCCAAGGCAGTAGTCACTTGCCACGTGTGGCTAGTGAGTACTTGAAATATGGCTAGTGTGACTGAGAAGCTGAATTTTTAATTTCATTTAGTTAGAACCTAAAGAGCCATACATGGCTAGTGGCTACTGTATCCAACAGCATTGGGGTGGAGGTCGGCAGGCCGAGAGGCTGAGAAACTCAGAAGGAAGCTGCTGCAGCTAACCAGCCACAAGAGATGAAGACGTGATTTAGTCTATGGCAGTGGGAATAAATATGGGACGATGTGCTAAAGGAGTTTGTAGGTAGAGAAAGAGATCCAGATGACCACTACTTTCTGGGCGAACAGCCAGGTACAGTGCAGTGTCGTTCAGGGAGACAGGGAACAGGGGAGGAGAGCAGGGGGGATCAAAGATGCTTCACTGTCTTTGAGATAAAGAAGAAAAAAAAACCAAGATAGAGACCTGGGTGAACACTGATATTTGAGGGGCAGATGTGGAAAACATAGCCAATGAAGGAGATTCTTATATAGATGATATAGAAAGCAACTCAGGAAACTACAGTGTCACTAATTCTAAAGGAGTTTTAGGGAAGGGTGAAGGTTTAAAAGTGTCAGGAGTCGCAGAGAGGTTGAGTGAAACAAAGGCTAAGGAGTATCCAGTGGGTTGTATCCAGTGGGCTGGGAATTTGCATGTCAGAGGTAACTAGGAAAACAGTTTCACTGGACATATAGGATCTCTGTGGGTTTTCCTGGTTGAGAAATAAGCTCTTGTAAGGGAAGGTAAATGTAGGCTATGTCTTCTAACTTAAACTTTTATCTTTATATTAAAATAATTAAATAACTATTATGACAATCACTTTTATACAAACATATTTCAAAAGAACTTATGTATTAACTTATTGTCAGAAAATATACCAAATTATTCATCAGAGGCATGAGAGAACTGTCAGGACATAAGTAAGGAGGCTTGTTTTTATTTGTCCAATGGGGAAATGTATTCCTTGTTGCTGTCTTAAATGGTTATTATTTTGAACCTATGCATCGTCTTTCTTCTGTATACGTGTAAACCTTTAGAGAGAGCAAGGATTTCTTGTCCTCGGGATCATAAAGACTAATTTTCCTGGGAGGGTCAGAGCCTCATTCAAGTCAGAATGGTTTAGATACTGTAGACAAAATCTAGCTAAAGGAGCAGCAAGTCAAACTCTTTTAAGGAGTTTTGAAACCCTTGACTGGGCTGCCTCTTTACCATTCCATTAAGCAATTGGGCTCAGGGCCCCCGCGGGAGCTGTTGCAGTGGATCCTCAGCATGGGGCTTGTCAGAGGGCCTGCTGGCACTCACCAAGAGTCTGGAAATTAGCCTACAATTTTATAAAGAGGTGAATGACAGGCATGAGTGCAATAATAATAGCTGGCTATGGTGATATAACTCCTAAACTTCACCCCAAAGGCGCAGGATGACTGACGAGGATAACTGGACTTCAGAGCACAGCTGGAGAAGTTTATTCTGAAAGCTGTTTTGCCGCTGCGGTGACATGCAGTCTTTCCCCTGAAACTGCTCAAGGGGGTCAGCTGGACGGCGTTGCCGGTTCTCAATGGAGAGAAAATGTCTGTGTACTCTTGGAAGAGCTGTCGTACTGACACAATCAAGGGCAAGAAGAAGGAAAAAATCAAATGTGGTTAAAATGTTTAGAAGGGCATCAACGAAGCTGGAATATTGGTCAAAGATTTATTAACCACTGATACTCACATTGCAGTCTGTAAGTATCATTTCCCATTTAAAGAGAGAAGTTCTGAGAGAAAGGACTAATGCCAGGTCCAATGTACAAAGTGAGCCTGGAACAGCTTGCTACAAGATGAGCCTGGAACACACTAGCAAGGTCCAGGCTCTCCCGGTGGTGTCAGTTGGACTTGAACATCAGTAAGGATGGTAATTGCGGTGGACTGAAACACATCAAATATGTTTTTTCTCTATGAATTGCACCGTAGGGTAAGCAAATGGTTGATGTGCTATGGTTTCTCTTTCTGGAATTATTCCTCATAATAATTGAAGAAGGGACAACAGAAGTAGAATATCACTTTTTTTGCAACTCCTAATGAAATAATGGATCAACACAAAGATTGTCAACAGCTGCTAACTTCACAAAAAGAGAAACAGCCAAACATTTTGTGACCGGGATGAATGTACAATATGCTATCTTTGAAATATTATTACCAAAAAAATCAAACCTGAATCTGACCAATTGTCTATTCTAATCTACCAATTTCCTGGAAAGACAGAGAGGAGAGAAACATGTTAAATAAAACTGCAGTGATACAATGAGCAGAGTCCAGGCTGGGGAAACTCTGTAGAACAAATAATCCGGCTTCTTCAGCAAATAAATTTTGGGCAAAACCAAAACAAAATAGAAAGGGGATACCGTAGATTGAAAGTAGGCATACCAAACAATGGATTTTATCTGGATCGTAACTCAAACTGTATAAAATTAATTTTTCACACTTTGGAAAATTTGAACACTGCATGAATATTTAAGAATAGTATGGCATTATTTAATATTAATTTTAGGAGGATAATAGTATTACAGTTATTTTTGAGTCCTTATGTTTTGGAGCTACAACCGTAATATTTAAGGATGAAATGGTATGATGTCTGAAATTATGTTCAAAGTAATCTGGGGAGAGGAGAGTACTGGGACGCATATTTTGTTAGACAGCAGAATTCTACTTTTAACCACGCACTCCTGCCCAGTCAGAGCTCTTAAAGGTCATGCTCAGAGTAAAGAGGTGGTTGGAGAAGGAGTCCAAGTTCAGGTGAAGTGGAGGAAAACAGTGCATCTACACTTTGGGTATATAAATCTTCCTTTCTATTCCCATCTATCTATTTAATGAGTTCTTCTTTCATGCTGTAATTTGAATTTGGTCCCAGTTGGTATTAGGAATTACTACTTTCTTTTGTTCCTGAATTTTCTTGCAGCTTGATCACTGACATTTATTTTCATTCATGTTATTTTGTCAGCAATGCAAAAATGATTTGACTTTGAACTTATTTCAATTTGTCAGATGTTCTGGGGTTCTTTTGGCCAACTTTGTCGAAGTCCAAAATTCCTTTTCGAACACCAGTTCTGCAATCCTTAGTAATCAAAATCCTTCCCATAGGGAACATTGGGTTTATATTTGCAATTCCTGGCAAATTGACACCTCTATAATTCATGGTCACTAAGCTCAACTGATGCTCTCAAAACTGCCTGGCCTTCTCTTACCTTCCTCTGGTTGGCGTGCTCTCCTGCTCTCTGAAGTAGTCATTTCAACTATTACAAACTCTGTTCCAACCTCCGACCCTCCCAACTTCATGCTGACTCTCAGCTATGACTGCTCTGGCTATTTAACCATGGAAATAGAATTTATTAGATAGGAACTCCAGCACCTTTCTTGTGTCTATAGATAAATATAAATATTTGACATGTCCACCTTCTCCTCTACTTTCCCTCTTCCATTGGTAAATAATGGAAGCCAAAACCCCTTTTTAATAATGAAAAGTTATTCGTGCTTTTTAAAATAAACATGCCCTATTGATTATCTTTCCTCCATGTTTCAGCTTTTCTTTCTCTACTTAGTCTTCCATTCTGTGTTGAAATATGGTCAGGTCTGTTATTTTAAAAACAAAATGAAGCAATAATAACTCTCCCTAGATGTCATAGGATCACATTATCTCCATCTAATCATAGTGAAACTTTTTGAAAGAAACAGCTGATACACTAACTCATTTTCTTCACTTTCCACTCACCCTTCAATGTTATCTCTTCTGTGTGTGCCCCACTACTCAACTGACTCTGCCATTCCTACGGGACTAAATAATACCGAGTTCCACGAAGCCGGGAGAGCCACATCCATTCATCCTGGCTGGCATTTCAGTAATCTTTGTTACTGACTTTATTTCTGTTAATTTCAGTGACATGATTAACACTCCCTCCTCCTGTGGGCATTGTCTTCCCTTGGCTGTTATGACCCTGTTCTCTTCATGCTCTTTCTCCCTCTCTTCTTCATTCTGTGTTACCAGGATTTCTTCTGTCCAGATTCAGTTCTGGGCTAACTTTTCTCATTTTCCTCTCTTCTTAGGGAGTCTCATGTATAACTACAGACTCAATTACTGATATCCGGAATGCTCCCTACTCTAGCCTCCTGCTGAGAGTTTTATTCTGAGTGCTGGGTCTGTATTTTCTATACATATGTGGTATTCTCCAAGAATATCTTAGGAGCATCTCAATCTCAGCATCCTAAAACTGAGCTCATGATCTTTCCCCAACTTGCTTAAGACCCTCAAAGATTTCCTTTTATTCATCATTCATCAAATTGTCTTAATTAAAATAGTTTGCCTCACATTCATTTATATGTTGTAATTATTGCATTCTTATGAAAGTCCCAGGAGAAGGCTATTAAAGTGGAAGTTGAATTCTTCGTCTATTAAAACCAAACAAAGGGGCCAGCCCCATGGCCTAGTGGTTAAGTTAGGTGCTCTCTGCTTTGGAAGCCTGGGTTTGGTTCCTGGGTGTGGACTTATACCACTCATTGGCAGCCATGCTGTGGTGGTGACCCACATACAACATAGAGGAAGATCGCACAGATGTTAGCTCAGGATGAATCTTCCTCAGCAAAAAAAAAAAAAAAAAAAAAAAGAAAGCCAGAAGTAAAATCTCTGCTTCTTCAAAGCTGGCTGTGCTTGTGTTTTACTGGAGTGCTAGATGGTAGAAATTTCATTTTAGTCTAATCAGATGCAATTTATTCTATTTACTAAATGACACATTGCCCCCTAGCTAATATTAATCATAAAAGACTATGTTTTTCTCTTTGGAATTCATCAATAAGGTAAATCTTATTTTTGGAATTGATTTCTTCCATTAGCCACCTAATAAAGCCAACAGTCACATTATTTCACCTCTACCTCCGAGGAGGATGCCAAAAGAAAAAAGGGAAAACAGGTAGCAGTTTGCTGCATTTATACTTGTCATCTTAAGAAATTCCTGAAGGTCAACTTTCATTCCTTTGCCTCTAAATACCTGGGGTTAGATAAAAGCAAAATCTTGCCTTTTAAGCAGTCTGCAAATTGGGATGTTCAATAAATACAGTGATAGATTCTAAAACGGTTGAGGGTGGAAGAAAAGAATAAGAAAAAAAATTGAAATTTGTTACAAAATTTATTTCAACTTTCATGTGAATTGGCTAAGATGGAATGAAAATAAAATTGCTTTGAGGAAATCAAAACACCTGAATTTAAGTCCCAGCTCTATCACAAAACCATGGCTCTGCTGAATCGTGTAGCAACCTTGTGCCTCAGTTTCCCCAACTCAAAATTGATGGTCAAATGCCTCATTGGCGATTCGTGCACATGAAAGTGTTTTTTAATCTCAATATTAAAAAATTATAAGCTCTCATTCTCTGTAAAAGTCCATAAATTTCCAGGTCATCAAATAATAAGATTTAGCTCCATTCAAGCTTAACGTTTTTAAAGCTTCTTGATCTGGGAAACCTTCCATCTGGAAATCCTGGGGAACCCAGAGAATGATCGAAGGGCTTCCTGATTCCTGGTGCTGCTGACAACATCAGCCAGGGCAAACGCACAAAATAACTAACTAACAAGGCAAACCTGGGCCTGTTACGATTGTCCTGTGGGACCATACACCAGAATTGTATTCCAAGGCACATATTTATTTTTATTTCTCATCTTAGGTTCACGTTTTGGTTCTTATAATTCCACTTAATACAAGGATATCAAACATCTGCTATGAGATGCTTAGGAAAGAAGACGTTTATTTTTCCCCAGTTGAATATTTTCTAGATAAAGAAACTCTACAGGACAAAGTTGTTATTAATTAAATAAACTTCAGATAAATAATTACAGCTTTAGCCCCTCCTTATTCTTGAGAGCATTTGTTTAGTCTGTTCTATTTTTTCCGTTTGTCTGATTTCATTCCTCGACCTCTCCCTTTCCTCATCCCCTCACGCTCTCCTCCTTGAAGGAGAAGGTGGGCTGGGCAGGCCCGGGCCCCTCCTGTCTCATAAAGGCGCTGGGGTTCTCCTAGATGCTCTCTTCTCAGCAGCTGATGCTGTAAGACCTTCCTCAGCCAGCCTCTTGCTCCCCAGCTTATTCCCTTGTGATGTGGGCATTTCATCATTAGGTCCTGCATGCCACGCCCTTCTTACGTTGTCCATAGCGTAGCTGACATGATATTTTGATCTCAGTTTGCTACTTTTTGTCAACTGGTTAAGAATTGTTTAAGGATCCTGAAAGATGGCGGTGAGAATAATTAAGCTTCTCCAGACACCCCGCAGATCCCCCTAGAAACATTACAAGGTGGGAGTGACCCAGTCTTCCAGCAACTCTCCTGGATGAGTCTCCACCGACTGGCCGATATTTCACTGGCTTTCAACTTATAAATCTATTTAATAGGAAGAATAACTATATTTGGCTTATCTGCTCATATATTCCTCTTTGAAACCAAATACTTTAAACCGCTAAACGTGTAGGGACTATCTGTGTTTTTGTTTCCAATATTAAATATTTATATTTTAGCATCATTTTGTCACCAAGTAAAAGTGTAGCTTCTTTATTCTCTTATCCTTTGTTGGGAAAAAGATGCTCAGTGCATGACAGACATTTCACCTGTTAGAGGACAGTCACCTAAATATATGCTGTGGGATTCTTTTAGTCACAAATGGCTCATAAATACATACAATTGTTTAAGCTGACCTTTGAGAAATGAAAACTAAATGTAAGGGACATATTTTACCCACAAAATGGTGAAGAATAATAAGAATGATAATAATAATGTCAACAACTATATGGGAATATAGGAGTCTTTTATACTCCTGGTAGGCATACAAGTTTACACGAAGTTTCTGAAAGTAATTTGTTGACAGTTATCAAAAGCCTCTCCCCCTTGATGGCACTTCTATTAGGAAACTATCCCAAGGAAATAATTGAAGATGTTCACACAACGAAGCAGCTACAAAGAAAGCATTGTGGTCTTTTAATGATGCCAAAAATGGGAACGATCTAAGTGTTCAACGACGGATGGATAGTTACAGAAAGCATAGCACAGTTGTACAACGTGTCCATTCAAATGCAGGGATGGAAATAAATGTCCTGACTTGGCAAGGTCTTCACACTGTACTCTTCAACAGAAGGGTAAGTCGTGAAGCAGCATGGACATTACTTTTTTATTTTCACATCTAAAAGTGGTTTCCTCTAGTGGGTGGGTGATGGGTGACCTCCTTTTCGATCTCCTGCTTTTACTCCCTTTGCATATCTATATTTTATTTTTTAAGCAATAAACACGTGATAGTTTTTAAATAAAATGTTAGTTAAATAAATGTTTTTAAAGAGCATCTTTATATGATCTGAAAAGGAAAACATCCCTCTCTTCCCTCTCCCCAGCTCCTCTCCAAGGAGGCCTGCCAGCAGACGCGCTTAATGGAGGAAATTCACGTCATTGTGGTTTATCCATTACTATTATTATTTTTTACAAAATACAACTTATTGATTATCTCACTGTCTTAACATATGCAAAAGTTGAGAAAGGGAAAAGGAAAGAGGAGAATAGACTATGATATTCAAATCCAGGAGAATCAGTAACTTGTTTAATATATAAAGTTTTTCTTTATATTCATTGAGGAAGGTATTCAAATGCCAAATGCTTTCCAAAGTTGGATTTGTGTTAATAATGCAAATAAATAGCAGTCACCTATTAATTTAGTAGGAAACTCTTATTAAGATTAACACCTAAGCAAGGTCATTGTGGATTTTTTTCTCACTCAGTAGCTCAAAATGTTGAAATAGGCATTTGACTAACAAAGGTTTATCCTTTCACTGTGTTTAAATTTCATCAAATGATGTAAAGTCATTTCCAGTCTTGGCATCAAACTTGCTGAATCATTTTTTGGCTTATTTTGGGCAGTGTGTGAGATTTTTCCTTAACCATCCTTTCTTAGTAACATCTTTAGAAGAGTTCTTTCAAATAGTTCACTTTGTGTATACTGTAGGTATCTTCCTAGGACACCTAGTATCTTCCTTTGGATGCCTAGATATCTAGGTATCCAAATAAGTAACTTACGTACAATAACATTTATTTTGATCCATCTTTACTTCTGAAATAAGACAAAGCCTAATGCCTTGCCTGGATCCATGGGGCATTTCCAGAATTTCCAGAATGTTGAGAGAACCACACTCATAATTATCCATTGTGTCCTTCGAATTAATTTCCAACGATGGTTGTGCAATTCTTTAAATGCTTTTCAGAACATTTTGACAAAGTTAAATTTTCGAAATTTAGGAATCCTTTATTTGTGCAAAGCAAATTGCAAATAGAGAGAGTGGCTATTGTAGTTGCAACAAAAAACAGATTCAGTGTGTCTTCTCTGGTGCATGCATTTAAAATGTCACAGTCCCCATGATGCAAAGATCACTTTGACTGAGGTATCACTCGCTCTGCATTACAGCTACATCAAATGCAGCTGGATCCAGGGCAACCCAGTCAACGATACGCCCCCAGGGTAAGCTAGTTCGTGGTTTCCTCCCAAATCAAGCTCTCTCTCTTTTCCCAACAGTGTGGCTTTAAATCTGTGGATTGAGAGTTCTCTAGCTGGGTGTAAATTCCTATTGACCTTAACTAGAAAAACTTACCTTCCTCCAAATCTGTTTAGAAATGTGTCCCCCTGGGCCCTAAAGTGCTATTTGAGTTTTTCAGCATCTTTCAGCTCAATGAGAGACCTAAATGCCAACTCTGTGACTCAAGGACGGTGGATGGATTTGTCAACATCTCTGGAGAATTCAATCATGAATCACTGAGTGAGCGACATTTTTTCGTTTGTTACTAAGCCCGTACCTTTTTGTGTGTGAGAATGCCTATTTTTTTTTTTATTGAGGTTATGATAGTTTACAACGTTGTGAAATTTCGGTTGTACACTATTATTTGTCAGTCATCTTATAGGTGTGTCCTTTCACCCTTTGCGCCCACTCCCCACCCCTCTGCTCCCTGGTTACCGTAAATAGTTCTCTTTGTCCATGTGTTTGTTTATCCTCCACATACTAATGGACTCAAGCAGTGTTTGTTTTTCTCTGTCTGTAAGCACATATTTTTTGTCATTGTTTTGCTCATTTAAATTATTATAATGTTGAAAGTGATTTATTTACTAGGTAATCTAGTTATGTCTTAATGGAAATGACAGTTAACTTCTCTTAGTCTTAGCTGAATTATCTACCTTTTGATATGGTTTAGCAAGACTCCTGTATCCAGAAAGAACAGGAAGCAAATATGGGATCCAGGATCCTGCTGGCAGATCTTTTGGGCAGCCCAAGCATTCGTAAGCTTCTGTAACATACTGTGCTGTAATTATGATGCCAGTTTAATCAGTTCTACTCACAATTTATGGACTTGTTCAATTTACTTCCTTGACGGGATATAGCTAATCCATTTGAATCTGTGACACACAAGTGCACACAAAACATCACTTTCCTTTCTTTATAGTTGTGGTTTATCTGTACATATTTCTTCCCCTGCTGCCCACTTAGGTGGGCTTTTATACGTTTTAATAAACCAGGCTTATTATTCCATTGGCTTCCTTCATAACTTCCTATTTGTGGGAAAGGGTCTGGCCTCATAGAAAGAAGACTAGAATGTCTCCACAAGGCATACAAAAACGTGGCATTGAAAAGGGCCTGAGAGTCTCCTCTAAGGGAAAGAAGAGGGAAACCAGAGAAAAAGGGAGTTGGTCTTTCAAATAAGATCAAGAACATGAGATTTGATGTTGTGCGTTTGTGGTTTGAACTTTTTTTTTCTTTTTAAAGATTGGCCCTGAGCTCACATCTGTTGCCAATCTTCTTTGTTGTTGTTGTTCTTCTTCTCCCCAAAGCCCCCTGGTACATAGGTGCATATTCTAGTTGTGAGTGCCTCTGGCTGTGCTATGTGGAACGCTGCCTCAGCATGGCCTGATGAGTGGTGCCATGTCCGCACCCAAGATCCAAACTAGTGAAGCCCCAGGCAGCCGAAGCGGAGTGCACGGACTTAACCACTTGGTCGTGGGGCTGGCCCTAAACTTTCTTACTAAGATCTAGAATCCCATTAGTGATGGAGGTAAGAATGGTGCAGATCACAGGAGACCAGCAGAATCTGGAAGAAGAGAACTTCCTTCATTCAGTTGAAACCATAAAGTGAAATTATAAGCCACTTCACAATGTTGTAATTTTACAGACAACTGAAATGCATCTCATTCCACAGAGTATGACTGAAAGTCAACTTCCTTTGTATTCTCCATCATTTCCTGAGTTAAATCAACCTCAGATTAATTCCTTGTTGCATTTGCTCCATCCTGTCTCCTTGGAGGATTAATCAGGATTGGCTGGAGGTGGGATGGATGGTTAAGCAATGCCTCGAACAATGTCTAGGACTTGCTTCTTATCTTTACAGGCTGCAGGACATCAATGCATGGCAAGGTGGACAATTCTGAGCTCCAGCCACTGAAGTCTGCTGTTCAGATGAGCTCTAACAGGCACCGGTATCTACGGAGCGTCGCGCACTGAGGGTGCTTATGGTTCCAAAATGTTCACCGGGCCTGTCTAGATCCGGCACTCACATTCTTCCTGGGAGGGAACTCAGATCTTCTTTATGGAGATGTTTTCACTCCCTAGGCTTGGAATTATGCAGTGTCTTGATGGGAATTTCCTGCTGTAGGCATAGCTCTTCAAAAACAATATCCTCGGCTGGTTTCTACTGGGCCATCCAGTAGAAAATTATTAGTAAGAATCCAGTAGATATTTAGATAGTTATTAGAAAGTTCCTATCTTCTCAGACGATGGGCTGAATACAAGAATAGACAATTTACAAAGAAGGAAATACAAATGGCCATAAACATGCGAAAAGATGTTCAACTTTCATGATATCAAGTAAATTCACATAAAAGCATGAGCCAATGCCTATTAACAGATTGACAAGATTACAAAAATTGATAAATCCTAGTATTTAGTGAGGCTGTGGGCAAACAGAAAGCTCAAGCACATTAATAGTTGTATAAGTTGATACAAACTTCCTGGAGGGTAGTTTTGAAATATACAATACGACTTTAAATATAGGTATGGAAGTAAAGGAAGACCAACAAAATAAGAATAGGCAAAAGCTTTCTATTGAAATTTGCTACAGCAGGGAGTCCACCATTGCTTGCATTTTGGCAGAGACTCAGAAGAGAGGGCTTGGTAGAGAAAAGGGCAGGCTTCTGGTGTGCCCTGAGTAGAGGCTGCTGCAGTGGGGAGACTGGAGGGGTCTAACCAGAAGTAGGGCATCCTATGTGATTAGTTAGAGTTACACATTTGACTTTCTCTTTTTGGTCCAAAGTTGGAAGCAGGGACAAAAATTAGGGAAGCTGCCGGTTATTAAGCAATTCCTGGTGGTTTTAGGCTGATTGTTACAGGGGCTATAGTTTGGCTTCCCGGACCAGTTGCTAAAGCAATCTGACTTCCTGCGAGTCTGACTTCTGGATTGTAGGCTGGCTTCCTGTGATGGTCGCAGCAGGCAAAGAGTCGTCTCCCTGGGCTGGTGGCTGCAGATTGGAACCAGATTCTATTTTTGTATATGGTCCGGCCATCGTCTGCTTGGCAGTCTGTCATAGGAGTCCACTGAAGGTGGTAATTGAACAACAATTTTATTTAAAAAAGTTATTTGTTAGTTCACAAAACAAAGAGGTAAGAATTATTATTTCCAATCTACTGGCATACTATACTGCTGCAAAAGACTGAAGCAACGGCTCTTGATTCTCACAGACGCATGGCCCCTTCTAAAAGCGAAGTTAAAAGGGAGAAGTTATGCCATGAGTAACACACAGGGAGGTGTCTCATTTAAACTGTCATGTTATGTGATGTTTTAGAATCCATCCTGATAAATCCCAGTGCCCACAGACCACCAGGACACACTTGTGGCCAAACAAAGTTAGATGTGTTCACTCGCTGCCCTGGGAAGATGCTGGCCCTCAGCACCCACAGGTGTCTCGGTGCGAGCATTGGGGGCGGGGGTGTGTCTTAAAGTTCGGGCTTTTGATTTGGGGGGAGACACATAAGAAATAAGGTTAATTTTGGGTTGGATGCTGCCAGGGAGCAGGGGCGATTTGGTGATTGAGTATCTTAACACCTTTTGCATAGGAGGAAGAGCCATGCGGTGGGGGCGGGGGAGGGGGTGAGAAGGGGTGGGAGGCTTGAGGCATCGCCAACACTAGTGCTCAGACTGGCCAGAGGGAGAGATGTCTGGTCACTTTTGTGGGACCATGGTGTCCTGGAGTGACTGCATCTCATGCTGATAGTCTGTGAAATTGTTCGTATTCAGTAGGGAGTCTCACGGCCTAGCTTCATGGTTCCCAAATGGGATGCAGAGGGTCCTCCAGGCATCACACCATACTCTTTAGGGCATTTAAAGTCTTGACATACTTTACATTTTTGAGGGAAGCACAGAGACATCTGCTGAGCATCTCATGAACACTACCACATTGTTTGGACCTAACTATTTACTGCACGGAATGGTAAGGTACTTCTTTTGGCTTAGGGGCACTGTGAAAAAAACAAGCAAATTGAGACACTAAGGACACTGTGAACTGAGCGAGTCTGAGAACCTCTGGTCTGCTGTCATTTGACCAGCCAGATACTGGCTTCCAGCTCTCACGGCTGAGGTGTTCTTCCTCAATCCCTTTCTCTTCACTTGTCCCCCAGCAATAAAAGTTTGAAACTTTGAGAACCATTGGTCTAGACCTGTGCTGTCTGATATGGTAGCCACTTGCCACGTGTGTCTATTTAAATTTAAATTAATATGCAAATAAAATTTAAATAGTCAGCTCCTTAATCACACTGGCCATATTTCAGGTGCTCAACAGCCACATCTAACGATAGGTTACAGCATTAGCCAGCACAGACAGAGAGCACTGCCACCCCTGAGGCAGGTCCCACTGTGCCACAAACTGGCCTAAGTCCTGGGGGTCCAGTCATTCCACCACAGGAGGATGCATGTAAGTGAGCTCTTACTCTTCCCATCAAAGTTTTCACATCCGTTAGCCAAGACGAGTGTTCCTAAGCACAGAAGTTGCCAGGTTTCCTCCCCCCACTCACAAATGGGAGACTGGCAGTGATGCCCCCACTCCAGATGGTACAAACAACACCTCAGTCTGAAATATTTGCCTTTGTATTATTTCAGCAGTGTCTTGAGCATCACTTCCAGAAACTAAAAGATGTCTATAACAGGAACAGATTTTTATTTCCACAGTTAGAGCCACAATGACAACAAACAAAAAAAACCCATTAAAACAGATGCGCTCATCAACTTACTGTTTCAGCTTCTAGTAATTAAGGGATCAAAAACTCTAAAGATCAGAATCAGAGTATCTTTTTAAAAGACAAGCAACTAAATCACTGTTTGCCCCCTGGAGACTCCATGTTGACCTTGACCATCACTGCATTTCTCCAGCTCCTTGGGTGAAGTTGGGTTGGGGACAGTGGTTACTTTCCTAGAGCGTGAGTGCTATTGGTGACATAGAGTAGGGTTATGAGCTTAGATGAGGGGTCAGACTGCTACCTTTGACTCCTAGATCCTTCACTTTCTAAATCTGAGAACTTAGACAAACCCCTTAACTCTCTGTGTCTCGGCTTAATTACCTACAAATTTATAGATTTATAGAGAGGAAAAAGGAGAGCATCTAACCCAAACTCATAGGGTTTTTTTGAGGATTAAATGACTTAATACCCATAAAGTTATGACAGGCATAGAATGTTCACTTAATAAATGTTAGTTATGAATATTATCATCTATCAGGTACTATTAGGTAATTTCACACAATATTTGATTTACTTCTTACAAGGGCACTCTAAGATGTTAATCTCACTTACAGATGAGGAAATTGAACATCAGAAAATCTAAATAATTCACCCAAGTCATATAAGTTAGGTCACAAAGCTGAGATTCTTGGAGCCCTTAAACAAGGTTAGGTCTGCCTATAACATTCTCCCATAATACCCATAATATTTTCAATTACACACTCAATACACTTATAGCGATTTGTGAAGTGTCGCTCTTCCCTAGACTGTACATTTCAAGAGAACAGGATTCACGTCTGTCTTGTTCAATATTCTACTCTTAGTTCCTAGAACACTGTGCCAAAAGCACAGTGGGCTCTTAATAAAGATGTATTGACTGGATGAATTAACAGACAGATGAATGAATCTGTTGAATCTCATGCCTTTGTCCTTTTTCAATGAACACATATTTTATCTAATTTATAACTGCAACCAAAAGAGACATAAACGACATATTGTTTCAGTATAATGTTGGCCTCACTAACTTCTTCTCTGATTATTAGAATTTCTGTCTTCGTTGTAGTATTCAAAATGCCATCTAAACATATTCTATAACATTTCTTTTTAAATGGCCCTTAGCAAATTTCTATCATCTCATGTAATAAAACTTCACTCTTCATTATAGGCTCCCATAGATTTTTTTTTCCTCCCTCAAACCATCAAAACCTATCATCTCTTCAAGATACAGCTTGGTAGTGTTCAGTGCTTTGAAAAGCTTGTTTCCCAAATGACTGAGCTTGGTAGGTGTTCGAGAATGAAAAAGTTTCCTTCTGTAAGTGTGAGGAATGCCATAAGTTCGAGCCACCTCTTGGAGATTCACAATGCACGTGGTCGCATCAAAGGTGCTTTGAAATCTTATATGAATAGACCTTTGTAACTTTGTTTATCCTAAAATTACAAAAATTTATTTGACAATGGAGTCATTTTTCATGAGTTATGACTATTAATTCCTGGGTCCCTTTGGGGGATGTTCAGGCTACAGAGAAAGCTCTTAATTAAAATCTTGGCTTCATCAGACGTGACCATAGGAAAGTTATCAACCTCAATAAATCTTAGTTTCCTCATATACAAAGTGAAGATGACCCTATTTATTCAGAAGATATCTAAAAGGAACGGATGATATAGCTCATAGTTAGGGTCAGGGAACAGGCTTAGTTCCCTTCGCTGCCCTCTCCCTTTACAAGGTGACTATGGGGTGAATGGAGCTGGCTTAGATGCCCTTATTTTATAGATGAGAAAGTAAGAGACACAGCTAAACACTGGCGAAACAGCATTTGACCAACTGAAACATTTAT
Organism: Equus przewalskii; assembly: GCF_037783145.1. Taxonomy (NCBI): domain Eukaryota; kingdom Metazoa; phylum Chordata; class Mammalia; order Perissodactyla; family Equidae; genus Equus; species Equus przewalskii. Next base: position 89,973,039 of record NC_091837.1, on the reverse strand, counting down.
AGCTGTTGTCTTCCACATTTTCCATCATTCAAATAAATCTACACATTTATATTTAACATATTCCTCTGATATGAGATTTTTAAAAGACTTTTCCTTTGGACGCCATGATTGCGATGCTCACATGATGAAGCCTCGGCCTTCTTTGTTCACAGGTGAGCTTACCTTCACTTCCTACAAGTAGATTTTGTTGAATTTTGCAAATAAAATACAAAGTTCTTTTGTGACTTTTAGGAAAAACTAATAGTTGTTTTATTTTTTCCTGCATTCTATTTCTCTAGTTTTCCAATGCTATTTTATTTTGGATGAATGGAGTTAAAGGAAAAAAAATTAAAATTTCTGTTAGTAGTTTAAAGTTATTGCTCATTAAAAAAAAACAAAAAACATTGGGGTAAGCAAAACCTAAGTAGATTCAGATAAAATTTGTTATGGAAAAGGGTCACTGGTCTTAAAGTTGAATAACATTTTCAAAGGAAAAAATAAACAGGCAGCATTTAGCAGTGATAAAAAACATGAGTGTGAGTGGTGGTTTTGCAGTACAGAAAGTGCTAAAGTAACCGACGAGGAAGATGACTAAGGCCTGGATCAGGCATTTGCCTGCAGAGATAAAGAATAAATGAAGATCTTTGATCTTTAATAAAAATATATATATCTTGTGTATAGAGAAACTTCCAATCACCTTGAGAATGACACTTTCTGTATAATACTAAATTCCATTTTAACTCTGAAATCTCAAATTCCATGTAAAATGAGTTGTTGCCAGGTTATTTAATCTGCAATGAACTGACCTTTACCTTCTTTTATTAGGAATTACAGATTCTTTCTTAATAGCTAATATGCCAACCTACTGAATTCATCACTTATGCGAAATAAGTGCAATTTAAGCATTTAAGGAGAACAATACTCGCCAAGTGCTGATAAGAGATTAAAGCATTTACCCAAAAGTAATGTCAGCAGAAATGAAATGTCTTGACTGAGGTGACAAACGTCTGCAGTGGAGTAAGAATTACTTAAGACACTCACCTTGCACAACTCTGCGAACTCCGAGACAAAGTTGGTGAGCAGAAGTCAAGATGGTGGAAGGCTTTCCGTCCCTCCTTTACCTACAAATTCTTATATCTGTTATAGTCTAAAGATTGAGAAACTTTCTATTTTTGGAAATATAAAGCATAATTTTATCACAGTTTAGAGTTGTAAATTTCTTAATGTTGAACAATCCTGAGATAAATTCTACTTGCATTAATTTTTTATTGCAATAGTGGAGTTAATGTACCAATATTTAATTGGATGATTTTTGCATCTGAATTTTTAGGATAGCTTATAGAATGAGTTGGGATAATTTGCCCTTCTTTTAAATATGTTATGGACTGAATGTTTGTGTCCCCGTGAAATTCGTATGTTGAAGTCCCAACCCCCAGTGTGGCTGTATATGGAGATGGAGTCTCTGAGGAAGTAATTGAGGTGAGAGAGGTCATAAGGGTGCGGCCTTGATCTGATAGGGTTAGTGTCCGTATAAGAAAGAATACCAGATGACCAGCCCTCTTTCTCTCTTTCTCTCTGTCCACAGGCACCTGGGAAGGCCATGTGAGGACACAGTGAGAAGGCCTTGTCTACAAGCCAGGAAGAGTGGCCTCACCAGAAACCGGGTCAGCCAGCACCTTAATTGTGGACATCCCAGCCTCTATAACTGAGAAAATACATTTCTGCTGTTTAAGCAGCCTAGTCTACGGTATTTGTTACGGCAGATGGTGTCTGTCATGGCAGTCTGAGCAGATGAAGATAATGTGTTATGGAATATTTTAGATGACATAGGAGTTAAAGTTATAATAAACCCTTTGCCACTACTTTTTTAAGATGTGGCTTCTTTATTTTTTTCTTTTTTACAGTGTGGCTTCTTAAATATGTTCTTAAAGGTAAAAATGCAGAGATATGTGGGCAGTAACACATAAGTGGATGTAAACTGTGGTGTGCCAGAGTTAAAAGGCTTATTAAAAATGTGAAGATGAACTTGATTCCAAAATTCAGTCTTCATATTCTCTGTTTTTTAAAAAAATTTTGACTTGAAGATAGTTCCTATCTAAAATGACAGGAGCCGGGGAGTCAGCCCTGCGGCCTAGTGGTTAAGTTTGGCGTGCTCCTCTTAGGTGACCTGGGTTCAAATCCTGGGCATAGACCTACACCACTCATTAGCAGCCCTGCTGTGCCAGCATCCCACATACAAAATAGGGGAAGACTGGCACAGATGTTAGCTCAGGGCAAATCTTCCTCAAACAAAAAGAGGAAGAATGGCAACAGATGTTGGCTCATGGTGAATCTTCCTGAGCAAAAAAAATAATAAATAAAAATAAAAATAAAATAAAATGACAGGAGCCTCTTGCCCTGAAATATCCAAGTCTGAGAAGAAATTGCATGAAATGTTGCCAAATCCCCACTTAGTATTTCCCTCATTCGTAGTAATGGAATGTCCCTAACAAACCTAATCTAGTAATTTGAATCTCAGGAACTGGATTTTATTTTAGGGAATCTATCTGCCTGAAATGTCAGCCTTTACCTGATTTTCAGACTTCCTTTAAGTGAGAGGGAAAAAAATAGATGTGACTGCATTAATAATAGCTAACTGCTAATATGACATTAGAATTGAAGTGGAACAGCATATGCTTTATTGCTGTCACTCTGAATGACAGCTCTCCTGTAGGTAAGTCAATAAGGAAAAAATCATTTCAGAAGACACAGTCCATGGAGATGGAAAGAAGAGAAGGATAAAGTGAGAAATCACACACTTTATCTTACAGAAATAACAAAAACTTTAGGTCAAATACTTTCAACTATCTCTATTCGGTGTCAAATCTTGCTTTTCAATTGTTTTCATGGTGAAACAGAAATTAGATGTAGTTAAAGCCTTTAACTGGCCCTACTCACTCTCACTTGTTTTTTAATTTTTTCCTCCTGTCTTCAGACCCGTTGAAGTCTTTGAATTCCATCTTTAATACCCTGTGAGATCAGAAGGCAGATAAGCTTAGAGCATCATTCCAAGAGGGGATGCCCTCCAGGTTTAGCATGCATGGAAGGGTGTAACTATCAACTGGAAGTTGAGCCCTGGCTCAGATGACTCACAGCTCAGAAAAGTCCTAATCGAATAAACTGTGGTACTCTTCTCCGGGCCGCACACTTTACCAGTCGTGTGCACACATGTTCTATCTCTAGTCCCATCCTGTTAACTGATGGTGACTTAGTGATATCTGCCCAGTGAAACAAAAAATAATAAATTCTAGATTTCTATAAACAAGGAGAAATGAAATGGGGCACATTATTTTATCTTAGTCCAACATTCATTTGCGATCAATTCATCACCAGGTTCCCTGGTATTCTGGAAGACCGTGGAATAATCATGTCTAATGAATAATGAAGGATCTCTAGTCTACGAGGGAAATTAGTTCAAGCCCCTGTACGCCCCCTCGTCCTTCCTTTTTCTTACATTAACCTCTCTCCAGCTTTGACTGATAAAATTCTTAGGGATATTTATATATACATGTATTTTTTTCCTCTAATTCTCCAGTATAAGCAGCTCTCTTCTAATTGGTACAACCACTATCAAAACCAGTATGGAGGTTCCCCAAAAAATTAAAAATAGAACTACCATATGATCCAGCAATTCCATTCTTGGGTATATACTCAAAGGAAACAAAAACACTATGTTGAAGAGATATCTGTGCTTTCATGTTCATTGCAGCATTACTCACAAAAACCAAGACATGAAAACAACCTAAGTGTCCATCAATGGATGAGTTGATAAAGCTGTGGAGTGAATATACGGTGGAATATTAGTCAGCCATAAAAAGAAGGAAATTCTGCCATTTGCAACAAGATGGATAGAACTTGAGGGCATTATTCTAAGTGAAATAAGTCAGACAGACAAAGACAAATGCTGCATGATCTTACCTGTATGTGGAGTCTAAAATAAGTTAATTAGTTAAACAAACAGCTCTCTCCTCTGAGTTCTGTGACACTTGGACTCCCACCATACCAGTGGTATTACTCACTCTGTGACTGCTTTTGCCACTAAATTCTGAGCTCCTTGAGGGCAAGTGGTGCATCTTGTTCATCTCTGCGTGCTGCTCACCAGACAGTACGTGACACAGGGAAGTTGCTCAATAATTACTTGGTGAAGGAGTGAATGACGACTTCAAATATTATTATAACTTGGAAACTACTATTCTTAATATAAAATATTGACCTTAATAACGTACTGAAAATTGTGCTTCTCCACTGTAACACCATTTCCATTGATGGGCATAATTGAGTGTAGACTCCACAGGCTGAAACTACAATATCTCTTAGAGAAAACGCACACATAACCTTTCTTCCAAATTAAGCCAATATGTTCAAAATACAAGTCTTTTGTTGACCACACAGTGACAGCTGACCTACCAATACACAGACGATTAAAATTCGTGGACCAAATGCCTTATGGGTATTTTGGACAGGTCTAAATGTCTGCTAATCAAAATCCTAGATTCTGTCCTTAAAGAAGAATTTTTGCAAATACGGTTTTTGCTAAACAGAGAGTATTCTGCATTTCTCATCTACTGAGATGTTTTAAAAACCAGCTGTTACAATGACAATTTAAACTGAGAATATTTGAAATTCTTCTTGTGTTTATATAATTCTTCATGCATGAGTGCTCATCAAGTGTTTATTTTTCAAAACTCATGTCACATCTGTCTTGCACACCACATTTCTGACCACATTCCTTTCATTTTAAATCTCAAGATTGAGGCATATTCAGTGTGATTTAGGTGATTCATATCACCCGCTTGCTAATGCGTGGAAAATCCACAGAATTCTGTAGAGAGGGCAGACCATCTGGGTCCGCAGGTTACATCCTGCGGATTATTTAAAGGATTCTTTCATGGAGAAAAAGCAACCTGGCCCGCAAGTGTGCTCTTTCCTGGTGCTCTGGCTTTGAGTACTAAGTATCAGATTTAGCAAAGTCTGATAGAAACAAGAGCAATCAACCTGGTTGCTGCATTTCTACCTGAAAAGCAGCCATCTTATTGGATTTACCTGTTTGCTAATATAGTAAGCTATTTTGCAACACCTTGTGGTGAAAATGATTGATTGATGTACATACATATCTTATGCAAAAAAAAGGGATAGTTTTTCTGGTTTAAACCATGATTTTCTTCTTTTTAAAGATTAGCAGCTGAGCTAACATCTGTTGCCAATCTCTCTCTTTTTTTTTTTTAACACCTTCTCCCCAAAGCTCCCCAGTACATAGTTGTATATTCTAGTTGCAGGTCCCTCTGGTTGTGCTATGTGGGACGCCACCTCAGCGTGGCCTGATGAGCTGTGCCATGCCCTCAGCCAGGATCCAAACTGGTAAAACTCTGGGCTGCCCAAGCAGAGTGTGAGAATTTAACCACTCAGTCACAGAGCTGGCCCTGAAAAATGAGATTTTTTAAAACAGCGATTGGCTCTCAAAATGCAAATTATAAACGGCTAACTGAAAAGCCAAAAAATAATTTCATGTTACTTGATTCTCAGAAGTTATTAGTTTCTCCCACTAAATAGTTTTGCCAAATTACTTCTCCTTTTTGAGTCTCGTTTTTATTAGCTCTAAAATAAGGACATAGGCTAAAAAATATCATCTAAATTGTCTTTCTTTAGTAAAGAGTTACTAATCACAGGCATAAAGTTTCATTCAAGGAAGATGAATAACTCCAGAGGCCTGCTGGACAACGCGGTGCCTGTAGTCAATGATAATAGATCACAGACTTAAAAAATGATCAAGAGCGTAGATCTCATGTCAAGTGTTCTGTCCACAATAAAAGAAGGTGGAGGGTTACCTGTATTAAGGATGGAATGAGTGAGTTTTGCTTTGACCTCTCCAAGTGACGTTTTTGGTGGTTGGTCTGAGCTTCCCTCCCTATGAACCCATGGGCTTCACGCTGCTCTGTGGGCAGACGTGACGTGTCTAACCCTGGCCATCTGTGCTGCCAAGGCTCTGATGTGGCCTGAGGTTTTGGTTACTGATGTGAAAACCATCCACACATTGGTAGATTGTTTGCAGAAAGGACTCAAGACAATCCAGGCTGACTTGCTTATTGTATCGAAGAGTATGCTGAGGCCATGAAATGACTTGAGTAACGTCCCCAACAAGGTGGTTTTAGGCGAAGAACCACAACTATGACCTAGGTCTGCTGATCACTGGCACCAAGATCTTGACTTTTATATATTATTTATGAAGTAAGTGTGTGCCTTTTGTGGACGCAAACAGAGCACCTCCTGCAAAGGTGTCAGGGGGCTGGGCGTGAGGGGGCCGGGAGTCAGTCAGGCGCTGGGTGTGAGAGGGCTGGGATTCAGAGGGCTGAGATTCAGGGGGCTGGGAGCGAGGGGGCTGGGCATGATGAGGCTGCGAGTCAAGGGGCTGGGTGTGAAGGGGCTGGGAGTCAGGGGGAAACTGGGGCTCCTCTCATTACCTTGCAACTGCTTCTGGGACTCTGGATAAATGCACGCCCCCTCCTTCAATACATAAGCTCGATAATAACCCCTGAGCACTGTGCTCATTCACCCCATCTGTTTAAACACCTGAAGGTAGAACGACAAAACCCAAAACAACTTGATGGGTCGAGTCATTCAGGAAGGGAGCTGGAGGAATTTTCATGTGCTTCTGAAAATGTCTTAAGGAGAAAAAGACAAAGACTTTAAGGGCACACTTGTGGTGACATAAATAAAGTATTGGGATGATGTCCAGGGGCTTTTTGCCATAATTCACATCCCGGGCAGGAAAAGGTGTCATCCAAGCGCCTGATGGATTTGATAATAAATAGAGAAGGATGTTGGTGCTGGAGAAGAAAGCTCAGTGAAACTCTTACGGAAACAGAGGATAAGACTGTGAATGCGCTTTGGCTCTAAAATGTGGTTCACAGAGCACAGCCAGTTTGGGGATCTGGGGGTGAACATAGATGTGAAAGGATAGCATGTGTGGGTGACGTCTAGGTATTGCACCGAACAGAGATTTTAACATTAGAAACGGAGAGAGGTTAATGCCGCACACCTGCTACAAATGTGACACGGGAGAGGCCTTCAGCTGGTTTATGGCTTGGTTTTGAGCTGATGTGTTTAGGTGTGGATCACTGGGACACAAAGGTGCAGGGAGAAAGAACATTATCTGGGAGATTTATAGGGAAAAGGTACACCAGAGCTCCTGCTTCCTGAAGCCCGTCACGACATCTGCTCAGCGCCATGGGGACACAGCAGGAGCAAACGGTATGCATCATAATTCAATTTTCGTGACAGAGGAAGAGCTGGGCCACAGATTGAGCAAAACCTAAAATTAATATGCAGAACAGTGGTGTTCCTGGTTAGAGAAAACAAATATGGGGTAATTTGAGTGAAGAAGAGAAATTTGAACTCAACTATCAGACTCAGGACAATGTTTTACTTTTGTGTAGCAATTTGACTATTTGGAGCTTTCCATTTATTTTTATTTAATTAATGGAAGTAGTTGCTAATCGTATGACAATTAATGCACTTCAGTCTTGTGCTGTGAGCCACTCACCAAGGATGCACATTAGAGACGAAGAGACGAGATGATCATCTGTGTGGAGGGCACCGCAGCTGCTTCCTGTATGGCCCATTAGGTCCAGCTCAAGATTTTTGCGACTTTCTTCATCCTCCAGTTATTGGTCCACAGAGAAGTTATTAACCCTAATGTTACTTTAATTAAAGATTTCTTTTCTCCTAACTCCTGCAGGGCTCTTTTTGGCACCAAGATCCTGACTTCTATCTCCACAGGCTTGTGTGTCGTGGGGTGATTGTAACATGCATTATTTATGATATAAGGATGTTTCACACATTTTTCTTTTTTTCACCCTGAATGATGCAAACTGATTATAGCATTGAGGAATTTGGGCCCCTAAGATAGCAGTTCATTTTTAAACTAATGCTGATACAATTTATGAGTTGGATGCTGCTACAATGCATCAACAGGCTTTCCTTAACTGGAAATAAAATATACTAAACAAGAGAAAACTACTTTACCAGACACATTCTATTACTAAAATCGAGATAGAAAGCTCTAATATGGATGCGTAACTATACACTAAATAAACTAAATTGCCTAAAAATGCACAAATTCAAACAAAAAGGCAGAATCTCATCAAAAAAGGACTTGATTTGAAAAAAAAAAAGGAAGAGAAAGCAATGTGACAAACAGGAGTCCTGTTTTAAATTCTCACACTCCTTGCTAGAGACCTCCTTTTCAGACTTGAGATAAGCAACTTGATATCAGAGATTCTCTTTCCTCTTTTAGTGAATAGTAACAAAAGTACTTTGGTAATGGAGTTGATAAAGATTACATGGTTATTCTCCCTGTATGACTGTGCTGGGTGCATATTGTGTGTTACTGTTATTGAGGGAATGTCAGTGCTAGCCTTTACATGGCATACTTCATAGGAACCCTGGGAACACCTTGTGTGTAACTCATGATGCAGAACAAATGAACTCAGAAGCATGCACACATGAATTATGGTGATTTAGGCCTAGATAGGATTTAAGTATAAAATGTGATTTAGGTATAAAATTTATGCTAGAATATTGGCAGATGTAAAATTTGCTTAGCCAAAAAATTTGCGATTTTTACCATTGCACAATATCCTTAAAGCTTCCTTCATCTTTATAAATGGGCACTGATAGATTTAAAACTTTTTTCTTCTAAGCAAATAATTGTCACCTGCTAAAGTAGTATTCTTGATAAGAGCACATGTTTTCATCATCTGTTAATTTATCCAAGTTCTCAGGGTAAAGCTCCTTAATGGAATAATGAAAGCAACACAGTAATATATAGAGGATAATTGAAAAATAGTAAATTATTGGAGAACCTCAAGAAATTTGAAGAATTTATAAGGCTTATTGCCAATTATATATTTGTAACTTAGGAAGGAAATCGTTGCAAATGAAACTACAAGAATGTTAATTATATAGCATTCCATAGTTAGCAATCTATAGATCTATAATAGATCTCTGATATCCAAAATTATTTCAAAAATATTACAAATAGTTTATTCCAATCTTCTCTTTTTATGTTATGTAAAATTTTATGTATATGTAATATCTCTGTAGAGTTTTATATATATGCCTATTTCAAAATATTTTCATAAACAGGACTTCATTTTATCTTCATAACAATTTTGTGGAGTGGGTGTCACTTTTAGTCTCAAAATAAACAAAGGCCCAGTGACTTGCCAAGCTCAGGCAACCTTTCAGAGGTCCAGATTCAGAAAGACAGCCAGTAAAGTTGAGAATTAAAAACATTGATCTTTTGGTACCAAAACAGCTTATTTTTTGTAATTCTGTATTGTTTCAACTGGCTGTGCAGTCAATCCTAAATTTGGTTTTTCTAGTTAGAGGGATGGCCATAAATATGTTTTTCAAATCTGCAAGTTATTTTCCAACTTCAACCTGAAACCCTGTGATTTCATATAACTACCCAAAGCTATTTCCATTTTGGCAGAGGCAGGGGGCATAAAATGGATCAGAACTCTTAGATATCACAGTAATGGCCCTCAATGAACTTTTTTAAAATAAATATTTTTTACAAAACCATATCTGGTCTTGAGGTACTTTCTAGTAGACATGGAAAGGAGGCAATCATTTTCAAAACCTCTTCCAGCAGAAAGCAGCCAAAGCTACACGTGACCTTGACTTATTTTATATGTTCTGTGTATGATGGTTCTCTACCATTTGAAAATGTTTTCTTCCCTACCCACAGGATACCCTTAACCAATATTAGTGAATGTTCTTCAGAGCAGTTGGTATCTTGGGAAAGATCAACGTGCTTCGTAACAATGAGAATTTCCTTTGGGAAACTTGTTTGTGCTGCTTCTCCCATTTCAGGCATCCTGGTTAGATCCCTGGTAGGACGCCCTTCTTCATATTTCTTTAAAATATTCTCCTTCCTTCCTTTGTGACTTTCAGTAGAAAAATGGCAACAGAAACACCTCTGGTGTTCCAAAAAACAAACATGCTGTAAAGGGACCAATCAGAAGGTTTTTCAAGGAAAAGATTTATCAGAGTGGGATCTTCTGATGATTTGCAACAGAATTCTCTAAGAGTAGGTCAGGAATCTTTATTTATACCAATGTCTCCTTGTTTACATGAAAATTTGAGTCAGGTATAGGACAGCATTCTTAAGCATTATTTATCATATGTTCCTTTTGATTACCTGGGATGGCATCCTTTGTATTTACAAGTGATACGCATGTAGGACCATAATAATATGTTTAAAAACCACAAAAGGCACTCGCAACCATTTAACATTAAGATTCACAAATTGTTAACATTGCTAAAAAAAATTGTAGAGGTTTGTCAGCATGCTCTGTGTGCTAATTGTGATGATTCATACAATCATAAGGTAATAATGTCTCATGGCATAATATACACTTGGGGTCCTATCATATCTGATGATCTTGGGGATGTGAACCCATGTTTCTATCAGTGATAATAATTTTTTGGTTCATCCTTTATCAAATCTGATAAGGAGTAGCTTCCCACTTAGTTTAACCTCACTGTGGAGCTAATGAAGGCTCTGATTAAATGTAGCTGGTCGAGCTTTGCCCTTTCCCTGATGTACATCCCTGGTAATCAATCAAAATGATGCCCAGCTTTTCAGAGCGGATGCCAAACTGGTGAGAAGCTTCTGTACTTCCCGGTGAAGCGTCCGCCCTGCCCAGGCTTCCACTTTTAGTCTTTCCTTCTGTGGTTTCTTTTCATGGATCCTCTAAAATTAATAACTGTTTTGTAGGAATCAATTTAGTTAAAATTACGTCACACAACCTCTTAAATCCTCTCATGGGGTTGCACCTAAACTGTAAACTTTAAGAAAATAGACAAATCTGGCAACTGAGTCGGTGGTGGGCCCCTCAGCACAGGGGCTCGCATTCTTCCCTTAGAGGTCTTGTGCCTAGAATGCTATGAGCTCTGCTGATGCTTAAGTCAAGTGGATGTGCCGGTGTCATCCTGTGCTTCCTGTAGCAGGAAAGCCCAACATGAGTCTCATATTTCAGACGCAATAACATGACTGGAGGTTTAATATTTCCTTCCTGTACCTCAGTGGGACACTTTAGGCTCTCCTCAAACTGTATAAATAACCTCCACACTTTGGAGACCTCCATGCCTTGGAGATAAAGAAACTGGATCAATTTCACTGCTTTGAAACTAGGAAACGAGAGGTGGCAGAAGTATAGAAAGAAAATAAGAATTTTGCAGGAATATCTGAGAGAACTAGAGAGACAATATTTGAAACCACATCCAAGGAGAGCAAAGAGAATTTGGAAGTTTTTTTTTTCTCTTCTACTTTTCAGCCATAAGAAATTTGATATCATTTCTTTAGGCAGCCTGGAACAACAAAATGACATGCATTTAAATTAAAAATCTGCAACATACTTATCAAGCATCTTAAATGAGGATGATGCTGCATTGGTTTTTTTTTTTTAATTTAAGTGTGTCTTAAATGTCATGGGTACTTTACATTAAGTGGGGAATTATTATTTTAAAAAGGACAAGACAGATGTTTTATTAGAGCTGCAAAAGCAGACAAATAAAACTGTGTATAAACTTTGATTGCCACTTCAAATGCTATTATCTAGTTTCCTAAGCAGTGAGCAGACCCTAAAATATAATATTTCCATAAGAATAATGCAGTAAGTTCTATTTAATTTTTGCTCTGTTAAAGACAGCAAAAATTAGTACAAAGGAGTACCTTAATGGTTAAGAGAAACTAAGTGACTATCTGACTGCTTATAAAAGATTTAGTGTGTCTGTGTTGATAACTCAACAGAAGAAAATGTGTATTTCCTTTATAAATGATAATTTATAAAGCACAAACCAATATTTTGAATAGATAAACTGTTTTAATGATGTAAATTGTGCAATATATATGCACGCCTTTCTGTGCTCAAATAGATGTTTAAATAGGTAACACATTTATCAACTTGTGATACATCTAAATTCCTATTATAAAATATGTTTCCCATCTCCATTCATGGCAATTTTCATGCTGATTAGTATTTTTGAATTTTCACAATATGTATAAATTAGCATAAATATCTGGCTCTATATCTAGGCTATATGTTAAAAGCTAAGAAAAACTTGTAGACTTTGGTGTGAGGTAAGAAGGACTGTCTAATATTTGCAAATATATCATTTCTGTAATAAGATTTTATTATATAAATAATGTTTATTCAATAAACTATTGGCTGCAGTCTTTTGCAGATTATTAATGTTTATTAACAATCCTGAGAAACTGATTAAAAAATAAAACTGGAAAATCTCTACAATTTTGGTCTCTCTGTAAAATCACATACTGTGCATTCCTCTATAATTCTGGTCCCTTAGGTGGATATAAAACAGTATAAAAAAAATCTAGAGGGGCCAGCTCAGCAGTGCAGTGATTAAGTTCCATGCTCGGCCTTGGCGGCCCAGGGTTCGCAGGTTTGGATCCTGGGTGCAAGACCTACGCATCGCTCAGCAAGCCATCCTGTGGAAGGGTCCCACATACAAAATAGAGGAAGATTGGCACAGACGTTAGCTCAGCAACAATCTTCCTCAAGCAAAAAGAGAAGACTGGCAACAGATGTTAGCTCAGGGCCAATCTTCCTCAGCAAAAAAAACGTAGACCTTCACGTTTGCTTAATTCTGTGGAAAAGACGTGTCTAGATTTTAAAATGAGTGAAAGACGTTAAAGAACAATTGGTTAACACAACTGCTTAGGGGTGTAAGAGCGTGCGGTCCAGGAGGTGTCTTTGCATTATTCAGACACGACTTGTGCATGCTTCCGGGGTGTTTGGTGTTTAAAGCAGTCTCGTCACTCTGAAGAGCTCATCCTCACCTCCGGGGCTACTGTTTTTTCCTTAGGAAGATACCCAAGGGGAAGCTGAGACTTGGCAAGACTTGATAACGGTGAGAGCGCAAATTAGAGGCACAGGTGGGTCTATCAGCTGGTCTAGAACTTGTGCTCAGCCTGGGGGAATTTTGTGTCCATTCCCACTCCTCTCGCATCTTGTAGGGAAGCCTAGATGGATCTACCTGATTCCTTTGGTGGCTTGGGCAGGCCTGGGAATGCCATCCTCACTGTAGCTGTCCCAGCTGCTGCTCGTGAGCTGCTGTTAACCTGAACAACTTTTATTATTCTAACATATTCATCATTCACACGGCATTGCTAAAAACTGGCAATCTATCGTATAATCAATTTTATGTTTACATATTTTATATTTTCATTTACTTATATTTTATATATTTTTGAGTTATATAATATATTCATTTTACGTATTTCACATGTATTTTCACCTTCTTTTCTCAGATGTCCGAAAGGTGTACTTATAATGAATTATGTAGAGAGAACTTCCAGCATTTCTCAGCACTATTGATAAATGCGGGACTACGGAAGGAGACTAATATTTGCTACGTGTGTAGTGCGGTGTTAGGCACATTCTTTATACTGCACCCTCAAATCTGACACTAAGTCTCTAAAGTAGGTACCTTTATCTTCGTTTTTACAAATGAAGGGTAGAGAAATTAAGTAGCAAACCTAGGAGAAGCAAGTTCTCCAGGCTAGTCAAGGTAGTGTTGGAGTTCCAGCCAGGTTTATTTTACTTGAAAGCCTGAGACTTGTCATTGTGCAAAGTTATTTCCTTTAATGTATCTGCTGAGGAAGTAATTGACTCATTTCAAAGATAATTTTTCTGCTTCCCAGTCATTTTTTATTTGGTTGTTACTTGAAGCTATAAATGTCTGACAGCCAAAGTCCTAAGTTTTGAATCTGAAATAAGGGATGCTCACCACAGATTATAAGCATGAATTGTTGTTAAATTCCAAGTTGTTGTTGGTGGTGGTGGTGATGTGTGTGTGTGTGTACATAAGTGATGATTGGCTTGCTTGAGTTTCATTTCAGATCACGAACATTTATCTGGATGTTTGAACTATTCTACAAGCATGTTTATGCTGATATTGTGAAATATATCATATTAGTTATCTATATCTATGAGACAAACCACTCCAAAACCTGACTTAAAACCACCAGCATTTTGTTGTCCATGATTCTGAGCCGACAATTTGGTCTGGGTTCAACTGGATATTTACTGCTCCATGTGGTGTTGGCCAGACTCCCTCACGCATTGGCGGTCAGTTAGAGTGTAGATGAAGGATAAACGGTCTCAGAGGATGTCACTGACGTCTGGAGTGTCTGGGAGTGCTGAACCTCTCCCCCAAGAGAACTGTCTCTCCACTGGGCGTCTCGTCCTCACTGAGTGAGACCAGCCTGGACTTGTTCACAAAGTGGCAGGCAACGTTACAAGAGGGTGAGAACATAAGCTGAAAGACCTCCCGGGGCCACCACTCAAAAGTCATACAATGTCACTTCTGTCACACTCTCTTTGTCGAAGCACGTCACAGGGCCAGCCCATTTGAGGGTGAGGGACTGGACCTCACTTCTTCACGGGAAGAGGTGGAAAGAATTTGTTGTCATTTTTAATCCACCATGAATATAGGAATTTAGAATTCAGCTATCATAATGAAACTTTCCATCTCAAACAACCCAAAACGATCAAAATATTCTTTGTTTGAAATAAAAAGGAGTTCTGCATTTTCCCTTTCTAGATACAATACATACGTCTTACTAGTTCTACCATTTATATATTTGTTCAGATACTGTCTTCTAACATAAACGCTCAGTGATTCGACTTACCTGATACTGAGTGTTCAGCTGGAGGCGGAACGGATCAGACTGTGACACTGCTGTTGAAAGCTGTGCTTGATTTCCTCTCCATGTATAAATAAAGAGATTGATGCGTCTGCTGGAGTCATAGCACTTTTTCTGTGTAGTTTGCTACCTGATAAATAAGAAGGATTCATCGAGAAGGGTTATTATTTATTTATACTAATACACCATGCATGAATCCTAGCAAGGTTCATTTTTGCTTAGATCAGATAAAGGAATGACGTCTGATTCTAGATACAATTCCAGTGGGAACCTCAGGTGCTTTCGAGCAGATTATTACTATACAGCCAGCAACTCGTGTAATACTTGAAGCCAGCAGCTAAGGAACTGGAAAAAAAATGACATTGAGAAATCAATATTCTTTTTGCAACACAGCCAATCAAAAACAAAATGTTTAATTAAGTCATAAAATACTTCATGGGCTTTTCCTGTATGTTTATTTTAAAGAAAGATCACCCTTATCATTTGATAAGCCTCCCAATTTTTAATACTTTGTTAATAACTAGCTTTTAGATTAGAAATTTGCTATAATTAAGCTGCTAAATATCTTACTATTAAATAAATGAGAGATCTACTAGAAAGACCACGATCGTGTGATGTTATGTTGTATTTGGGTGAAAAATTTCCTAGCAGGATATTTAATTCTTCAGCCCTGCTAACAAACTAAGATGTTACTAAATGGAAAGAGTTCTATAAATATATATGTTGAATATAGATGATTTTCAATATTGTTTAGACAGGTTCAGATGGGGACATAGAGAAAAAAATGCCAGATTAAAAAAAGTTGGTAAATTTGAAAATATTATTATATTATACAAATAATATGTGATAAAGTATATAATATTATAAATATTATTATAACTGATGCTGACTTCATCTAATCACATCATTGTCCACTAAATAATGAAGCAATAGTTCCTATAAGCAAAGAAGGTACTTCACTGAAGTCATTATATTAGTAACAATGCTTCTATCAGCAGCTTCTCAAACATTTCCGCAGTCTCCACGTCCTTCTGCTGTTTTTCATTTTTTAGAGTATTGACCCTGGAGTTATACTTTAACCTTTATTTGCTTTGACACTCTTTTTGATCACTTACTTTATTACATTTATTGTATTAGTTTCAGAGTTTCAATCAGGGTCATAACATTTCAAACACAGAGATGGACTTTTAGATCTTTAAAAATTGTTCTATTTTAATTAATGTAAGGTAAAAGAGTGGAGTAAAGCAATTTTAGTAGCGGGTCTAAAATGCACAGTGCACCAGTGCTGTTCAGTTCAAGAAGCCGCTCAACATAATGCACAGAAAACCTTTTTATTAATTAGTCTTTTTCAGTGCTCCAAAACGTATGTTAGTACCATCATTTAGAAAAATAAACAAATTCCCATTTATATATATATCCAGCCATAGTTTTATTATAACATTTTTCTTTTATTGGATTGCTGGGTCAACTTTATTTGGAGCCCTGAAAGAGATAACCAGTTACTTAGATTAAAAATAGTATCATTTATTTGCTAATCTCTTAAAACTCTTACATTTAACATGTTAGTAAAGAAGCCTATATTCAGTATCTAAGTATTCCTTAGACACCTCCGATATATGTACCTCTGATATATGTACCTCCGATATACGGTTATTGATTTTACCAACCTGCATAATCTATATATTGCATTTGAGAAGCAGCACTTCATAAAGAAATTGAAAGTCAAATTTTATACAAAGCATAACATTTTTTTTTAGTTTGCTTTTTATTTGTTTCCTGAGCATGACTATAAAAGAGAAATAAAATAGACCTGATTCTCTTTAGAAACAAGACCCATTCACATACACATGTATAAAAAGCATAAAGACAAATGCATAAACCATCGTATTTCTGTAAGGGTACTCAGATACTTAGTATAGGGATCTTTTATTTCTATAGCTTCCCTCTATTATTTAACTTTCCTTATTCTGGCTGTGTAATACATATTTTACATACATGCAGTAGATTTAGCAATTCACTAAAACAATGTAAAACTCATTCAAAGTGGCTGAAGACAATGCTTCCAAGCTATTTACACCTAATTATTTATAGTGAGTTTTCTGTGTCTTAAAACAATATTAATTGTTGCAATTATTACACCAAATATGAGATAGGGATAATTCAATTTCAATTAGAAAAGTATGGAAGTTAAAAAAAATACTTTCAAGGATATTGATAATAGCTTATCCCATTTAGTCAGTTAACAAACATTTATCAAGTAACCAGTGAATGCTGATATATTAAAGTCCCAAACCCCAGTACTCAGAATGTGGCCTTATTTAGAAACAGAGTCATTGCAGATATAATTGGTTAAGATGAAGTTATATTGGATTGGGGTTGTCATCTAGTATTGGGTTATCCGATATAACTGGTGTCCTTGTAAGAACATGGCCATATGAAGGCAGGGACCCATAGAGAGAGAGCCATGTGACGAAAGGGGTAGAGATTGGAGAGATGCATCTACAAGTCAAGGAACGCCAAGCATCGCTGGGAACTTGGGAAGCTGGAAGAGGCAAGGAGGGATTCTCCCGCAGAGCCTTTGGAGAGAGGGTGGCCCTGCTGACATCTTGATTTTGGACTTCTAACCTCCAGAGCTGTGAGACAATAGATTTCTGTTGTTTGAAGCCAACCAGTTCATGTCACTTTGTTATAGCAGCCACAGGAAGCTAATAGACTGAGCAACAGAAAAGGGAAGTTCATCAAAGTTGTGACCTAAGGTCACCATCTGGCCTCAGCTGCCTCAAATATCCCCACCGTAACTCTTTCTAATAAAATTGCTGCTGTTGTCCTTACCTGATCTTTGATGCCTGTCATCAAGGTTACTCCTATGGGTGAGACAAAACGGGCAGGGTCTATCTTTAGGGATCCAATGTTAAATGTGCATTAGAAGAAGAGACAGAGGCAACTAACAAATGAATATAATCTTGCACAAATTAGTGTAACATCTTAGTACTTTCTTCATCTTGGTATCACTTTTGTTTTTAGTAGTACAGTGCCTGAAATACACCAAGAGCCCAATAAATAGCTCTTTCGAATGATAACACTGTGAGGATCCTGGAGGCGTGGTCCAAGCACTGCCAAATGAAAGTATGTTCCCTGTTCCCGTTCTTGACAAGATCACACGCCCCAGGAGTAATGGTTCTAAAATTCAGTTCAGACTCTACTGAAAATTCAGTTGAGCTCTGATTCCAGGTCTATTTCTCTTTATTTATAATTAAGTTCAAGATCTAGGGAACACACAGAGTTCTCCGTCCAGACCGCGTTTACTATCACACTCCCTTCCTTTTATTTATTTCTTTAAAACACATTCCTCCCAGCACAGCCCCTCCACTCTAAACGTTAGTTTTCTGACTTTAGGCAGGATGCTTAATGAATTCTTTGAATCTTCGTGTCTTCATCTATAAAATAAATACATCAATATCTACCACATAGGGTTGCTGTGAAGAACAAGTGCTCGTGTGTATTAAGTGAATTCAATAGTATCTGATTACTCAAAAAAATGGTGGAGATACGGCTCTTATTTATTTTTCAAGACTCTGTTCATGCATCAGGCATTTCGTAAATATTTCCCATTTCCTCCTCTTCTGTATGCTTATAATGTTCTCTGTGTGTAGCTTTCACCTTCTTATCACAGTGCATTTTCATTGTTTTCTGCTAAGCCACCCTTTAAGTCAGGGGCTGCAGCAGTCACAGTACCCAACGTGAATTAGGTGCTCATAAGCTCTGAACGGGTTTAAGGTTAGGAATATTGTGGAGGTCTAAAGGCAGCAGAGAGATCTGGATATCTGTATAGATGAAGAAAGTATGAACTTCCAGGGGGTCAATGCTGAAAAGGATGGGATTCTGAAAACAGTAAAGAAATCAAAACCAAATTTGCCATCTTGATTTTGCCTCGGGCCAGCCCTCTTATTAAATACTTCTGTTGTCAACCCAAAATTATGTGACTATTCCTTGGTTATCTGTAGATTTTACATATTCTGAACACTTCTGCTTGCCATCTGGTTTTAGCACAGTAAAAGAAGAAATTGCAATCTAACATTCCTTTAATTAGACTATGAGCATTTTAAGTCATTCTGCTTAGCCTTTGCTTTTCTTTCCTTGCTTTAGGCAATTAACCATGTTATGTGTCATGCTACAAAAGTATTCTCAAGATCAAAAGGGGTTTTTTGATGTTTCAGAGTCTCCTTTCTCTCTTGAGATGATTTCATTATGGTTTATGTATGGGGTAGGGCTTGGGGGTGGGTGGAAGGGAGAATAAGATGAGGCTCCCAGCTCCAGGACACACCTGTTGCTGCTTCTGCAGAAGATGTAATTTAGAAACTTCCAAGTTCTTTATAGGGGATGCAAATCTTCAGAATACTAAAGAAGAGGACAAAAATATTTTGTGAGAAATGCAGTTTAATTCCCTCAGTTCCAGTAAAAGTTGAGAAATCATCAATTTCAAGAGTTTTAACTTTGTGTTCTTGATGGCTTAGGTAATTCCCATAATTGTTATGAAGAATTCATAAAGAATAACGTGATTCTGAGGAATATTTTATTCTGGGCACTAATTTTCCTATGTTTCTTTTAAAGGTGCTATTTGTACTCTGGACTGAGTGTGAAATGAAGAGCACACAGATCGAACAACAACAAAAGCCTCTCATTTCTGTCATCTTCTTGCCCCATTTGAAATTCAGAGCTATAGCTACCATCTGAAAAGCTCTATGGGGGAGGTTAAATGGCCTTTTTGTTCTTAGTTTATTGTCATCATTGAGGAAGGAGAATACTGAGTGAGTTACCTTACATCAAATAAGGAAACAACATTCTCTATTGTAGCGTGGTTTATGAGCAATCACTGGCTACAGAGGTTTGGTAAGTAGCTTAATTCATATGCTTGTTATTTTATTTTTGGTCCTCTGGATCCATTGTTCACTCTTCTCACCTGCAATATGGTCTGAGTGGGTGTCCTTTATTGTTTATATCATCTGGATCCCCTTACCTTCTGGCTTCTAGTTGAGTTTGGCCAATGAGAGGCAGCAGAAGAATTTGAGAAGGCGGAAAGAGAAAGAGGCCAGGGTATTCATTCTCTTCACTTCTTCTCCCCCTGTGGCCACAGCTTCTTTGGGATCCCGGCTGTGATTCTCTCTGGGTTCTGCAGTAATAACGACTTACTGTTTCTAGTCCCTGAATGCTTCACTCTTCCTTCTTGGTTCCCTTAACCCTTGACAGCTCTGTAAATAATCTCTTGCTTAATTAATTCCCCCTCTGAGTTAGCCTTATTTTCCTTTTGGTCCATGAAAAATGCAGAATTCATTACCAAGAATGCACCTAAGAAACTGACTTCCAAAATGGGATTCTGGGATTGTGTTGCTCACATATTTGATGAGTTCACATAACAACAATAGGATTACTCAAGTTTCTCTGGATGGTGACATGGGATGGAGAGAAGGACGAGACTCTTCAGAGACCAATATACTGGGTATTTGTTCACTATGGAGGTGTAGTAGTTATCTATTACTGCATGACAAATAATCCCAAAACTTAGTGGCTTACAGCAATAAACGCTAACTATCTTATAATTTCTATGGGTCAGGAGGTCAGGACGGTCTAAGCTGGGTGGTTCTATTAATTTAGAAACTTAAGGATTGTGCAGTCAAGATATCCACTGGAGTTGCAGCCATCCAAAGACTTAACTGGGGCTGAGGAATCTGCTTCTCAGACACCTCTCTCAGAGGGGTTTTAGTAAGAGACCTCCATTTCCTGTTGGCTGTTGGTGGGAAGGCTCAGTTCCTCATCAGGTAGGCCACTTCACAGGGGCTGCCTGAGTGATGACAGGTAGCTGCCTTCTGCCTGAGTGAGTGATACAAGAGAGAGGGCAAGGAGGAAGCCGCAGTGCCCTTTTGTGGAAGTGTGTGGTGTGGAAGATATGAACCATCACTTCTACTAAGTCCTATCTATTAGGAGCAAGACACAAGTTTAGCCTACACATAACAGGAGGGGAATTAATTCTAACTTTTAAAGAAAGTGTCAAAACATTTATGGACATATGCTAAACCATTGCAGGTGGCTATAGTGATCACAAAGAATATGAAATAGCTGGCTTTTTCTGATTGTCTTTGAAAAGCTACACATTTCAATGGACAATGAGCAAATGTAGACAAATTGACAACCTTGAATTCCTAACTCCACACATGGGTGAAGAATCAGAAAGCTTCTTTGATGACCTTAGTAGAATGTCTTATTTCCTATAATCACAGGGCCAACATGGTTGAGGATTAAATCTAAGGACTGCTTGAAGTATCACAGAATTGCAAGGCCAAAAAAGTACTCAACCCCCTCATGTCTCTTGTTCACTGGTTGGGGAGTAATGGGAGCTGAGAGAAAGAGAAACTTCCCAATCCCTAAACCTTCCTTGTTTCCATTCAAGAAACCACCCTTATCTTGCCTAATAGTTATGGAAATATAAACTTAATAGTCATCAGCATCCGGATGACTTAGGGTCAGATTGGTGGGATTTTTTGTAAAGTGAGAGAAGCAATGTGTTGAAGACAGAATCTACCTGGTCAAGAATCCATGAAGAAAAACGATTAGGAAGGTAGGAGAGAATCATTAGACTAGGACAACCCCAAAGCACAGGAAGAAGAAGATATGAAGAAGGAAGAGGAGATAACAATGTTAATGCTCCAGGGAACCCCTTTGGTTTTGGCAATAAACTATGAATTCTACCTAATTCTTTCTCCAATCCAGGATACTTCTCTCCAGTCTCTCTGACACTACCATGTGCATGCCATCATCGTCTTTCTTAGGGTAAGGCCTCCTAACTGGTTTTTCCATCTCCAGTCTTGTCTCCTCCAATTGGTTCTCTGTAAGCAAACAGCTACAGTGAGGAGTGTTCCAAAACCAAGGGTAGTGATGATTGCACAACTCTGTGAATATATTAAAAGCGGTTGAATTGTACACTTTAATTGGGTGAAGTTGTAGTATGTGAATTATATTTCAACAAAGCTGTTACAAAAAATAAATAAGATGGCATAAGCCAGACATTAATGAGATTATTTTGAATGAGAAGGAAAGGGTGAAGATTGCTTTTGAATGAGAACAAGAGAACAGAATGTAGGCTCTATCAGCACAAGGATTTTTATCTGATTCCACAGTGTTGTAGACACTCCTCTGTGTTTTAAAATAATGACTGGAAGAGAGAAGTGCTCAATAAGTATTTATTGAATGAAGAAACAAAATAATAGGAGATAAAAGGGAGCACGGGGTAAGGAAGGATTTTTAGGGTGAGTGAGACTTGAGAGTGTTTATAGACTGAGGAGAAGGGATAGTTGGGAAGAGTCAGCTGAAAAGAAAGGAGGGAAAAGAGACCATTTCTGTAGCCTCACTTTCCTAGTAGAAACTGCAATTGATTTATTTTGTGTTTGTACCTGCACACTCAGAAGTGGATAAAGGAACATTGTTGTCAACAAGGTTTTATTAAAAGTAAGTGCAGGCGATTTGTCTGTGATGAGGCGGTGGTTATTTTCAGCACCTCCTTACTAAGAAAGTTTATACACTAATCTGCTTGTCTTTCTTCCTACAGACTATTCACTATTGAATAAAACGCTTTCTTATTTATTCTAGCTTTGTGATTAAGTTATCAAGCTCTGTTCTGTTCATTTCTTCTGTCAGCAGATAAAACGGTGGACAGTAGGATTTATGCAGAGCTTTTAGAGTTACATCCTACACACCGTAGGTTGAGGACTGCTATTTCTGACACGAATAGTTTATTTACCCCAGGATTTTAATCATTCTCTGAGATTGAAACATCACAGCAATTTCTAAACTGTTAACCTTGATTTTCCATTTGTGTTTATTTTCTTATTAAGAGTTTCGTATGAAATTCTATTTTTCATGAAATGTTATTTCTAATAGAGGTATGACATTTGGCAGTTATTGACAAGTGTTCATCTCCAAGGTTACAAAAAAAGGCTGAGTAAGGAAGATAAAAATCGACAGGAGCTCTTAGACACAATCCCATTGTTTCCTGGACAATTGAAAATGGGCCATGATTGACCTTGTAATCACATGAGTATCAAAAACATATTGTTCTATAAGCTTGTCCTATGGGTTTTTGCTTAGGAACTAAATGTGAAAAATAATCCAGCATGAAAGGAAGGGGATTAGGAAAAATAGAAGAGGTTGAAGAGAATTAACTGAGAGGCTAAAAATCTTAAAAATCATCATATTCTTTGTGCACTATCTCAAACACCAACAATGTGGATTGTCTCAAATAATTACGCAAAATTGAGTAATTTAGAAAACAATAGAATTATTGAATTACATAATTTTTGAAGCAGAAAAGAATATATCTCAGTAGTCCTCTCAAGGCAAAAATAAAGATGGTAAAGAGAGAAAAGACAAGGGAAACTGGAGAAAGTGAAAAGTGAATAAAAAGAGACGGAAAAGAAAAGGAAACAAAATTTGATGGGAAAATAAAGATGAGTAAGGTCTTAGGAGTTCTGTGTTAACGAAAATTTATGAGGAAATTGAAGGAAAACAGGAAACATAATTATTTATAGCTGCTGTATTTGATTAGATAATAGTGTTCATCCACGTTTGTTTCAGCGCTTTTCAACAAATAGGGTTTAACCTACAATATCAGATGTCCTGTTAGGCTGTGGAGGTGGAAAGCTGGGTGGAGTGTTTTGACTTTGAAGAACTCATAGTCAATAGAAGAAATACTCAAGAGCCTCAGTGGCTGTCTGTTCTTCTCATTACTTCATTTTTCCATGAGATAAGAGAGGACACTTCTAAAAAAATTCCCTCCTTTGCTTGAGGTAGTGTGAGTTAATATTTCATTACTTCAGTTTGAATGCCTTGACGCAAATGTTTACACATGTACACACACATGAAAGTATCATACTAAATGTACACCTGTTTCTCTTCTTCCCCCCCCACTCCAGGCTGTTACACATGAGGAAGAGTGAGCTAGCAGGGGCAGGGAAGATAAAGGAGACAAGAGCCAGCATGAGCATAAGGAGAAAGTAAGAAAGCAAGGGCAGGAGTGAGAACAGAGGAGAGAGAGTAATCGGCAGTCCTAAAATATGGAATTTAGGGAAGAGGAATGCAAATAAAAGTTTCAGGAAGCTGCCTTAGTCTGTTCAGGCTGCTGTAACAAGATAGCATAGACTGGGCGGCTTAAATAACAGATGTGTTTTTTCACAGTTCTGAAGGTTGTGAAGTTGGAAATCAGGGCACCAGCATGGTCGGGTTCTGGTGAAAGCTCTCTTCCTGGTTGCAAAAGGCTCTCTTCTTGCTGTGTGCTTGCATGGCAGATAGAGAGACAGAAAGAGAGAGAGAGAGAGAGCTCTTTGGAAACAGTCATAAGGGCACTAATCCTATTCATGAGGGCTCCACCCTCATGGCCTCATCTAATCCTCATCTCTTCCCAAATACCTCGTCTCCTAACACCATCACATCATGGGGTAGGGTTTTGACATATGAATATGAATTTGAGGGGACACAAACATTCAGTCCATAACAGATGCCTTTTTCTGAGTTGTGCGAGGATGGTGATGGTAATTTCAATGTAGTTATTATGTGTGTCAGCAGCAGTTTTCAAAGTGAGGGCTATTGAGGTAGAATTTACGTGCAGCGATAGCCATGCTTTTAAGTGGACAGTGTTGCGCTGTTGTACGTGTTGACCGAAGCGTATCACGTTACCACCACAGCAATCGACGTGCCAGGAACAAATTTAAACAAACTCACCTAGTGAGTGATGAGGCATGAACTGTTATTGTCCCAATTTATAGGTGAGGAAACTACAGCCCAGAGAGGTTAAGTGCTCAAGTGACTGAGAAGACGTAAGAACCTGGGAGTTTGATTTTTTCACAAATTTGATGCCTTGCTTATCATTCTGTTTAGAAACTTCTAGCAACAAGTTAAATTATTTTTCTAGGCTTTTTGGACTTGGTTTTGTGTTTTTTCTTGGATACAACAATATGCTGAGAATGACTTAAGAAGCAATTTTATTGTGAAGAAAAATGTATAGATAAAAAATAGAAATAGATATCAATGAAGATATATAGATATATGCACTGATACCCTGCTCCTTAGTTATCTTGTTCATAATACACTTTATTAGAATAAGCAATTCTTCCTTGTACAAGTTTTTCAATCTGAAATTTGGAAGGAAATAAAAAAGGTGTTCTGAGCATGTTTCTAGAATTAAATTGACCATACTTTGGGATGAGATTCTTCGATGTAAATGCATGTCAACAGGCACATGATATTACCACCATTCAATTCCATCAGAAATTCTGGCAATAACGTGGTAGACAGTGAGGAAAGTGTGCCCTTTCCTCTAATGCTCATTTGCTTTAAAAAAAAAAACAGAGCAGCGCATAAAACGTTGACCAGTTTAAATTAGTTTTGCTTCCTTAATACAGTTTATTTTAATCAAAACTTGCTCAATAAAAGAGATGGCACTGCACATGTACCAGGTGGGAACCCATAGCCCCAAGATGAGCCTGAAACCAAGAATCTTCAGAAATGTTGCCACCAGAGCCCTTTACATAGCGAGAAGTCCTTCAATAATGAAAATCCACCTTCCAGCAGCCCAAGTAGCTTGATTACCATATATGGGCTGATTAGAGACTAGCCAACCAGCTTCTGCCAAGTTAGTCTTAAATTTTGCCCCAGACCTTGGATTGGAGAGAGAGATTTGAGAGCTTTGCCTCTTGTCTCCTTGCTGGCCAACCTTGTGATGAAGCCTTTTCTTTTCTCAAAAGCCGTTGCCATAGTACTGGCTTCTATGTGTGTTGGGTAGCGGGCGCTTTCTCAGTAACAGAAACGCTGGGTAACTTCAGATCCCCAGTTGAAGGTCAGGTTCCAAGGTGTTAGAAACAGTGTGGGTCAGTACCAAGGGCACCACACCAGAAACCAGGAGAGGGAAAAACCAACGACTCACAGGGCTGCTGCTCCCACCTCTGAGGGTCTCTGAGGCGGGGCTAAACTAGATTCTTCCCACCTGCTCACACCAGAACCTTACAGACAATATAATCCAAGCAGTGCATGGCTGCTAGGAAACCTAGTTTAGCCAGCTCACTGAAGCCCTGGGAAGTCCTGACTAGCATGCAAGGGTGCTTCTGCATCCAAGGCCATATCTAGTTCTCCACAAAATAAGGGAGAAAGGTGAGCTTTCAAAGCATTGTAAGTGTAGTGGATGTTTGCGTGTGTTCTAGTGCATGTCAACCCACTCAACAGTGTGTGCATCAAAGAGAGGGAATGTCAGCCTTTCTTCAAGTGTTTACACACTATTAGGTGTGTTTCTGTAACTTAAAGGAGATGTATAGATTGGAGGGACTAGCTGGGATCCCAAGGATATTTCCATGGGAAATATCAGGGCTTAAACAATTAAACTTGTTGCAGAAACAATTATTTAACTTCAATGATGACAAAGTGCCATGAACAAAATGCCAGCGGACACTGAGAAGGTTATGAGGTGGTCTAGGCCTCTCAGGAGGGCTGGGAAGGCTTTCTTGAAGAAATTTCTCTTCTTCCTTTCTCATTAGACCAGGAGGGTGAGCAGGAGTTAGCCAGGCAGAGGGGCAGGTTTAGGGAGCAAGAGGGAGAGGGCCTCCTGGTGTGGAGATTACTGAATTAGGAAGGACACTGTGGTGTTCAGAGACCTGAGGAGTGGTGTGGCTGGAGCCGAGACTGATCGGGCCATGCTGGCTTTTTATGAGTTAAGGAAGATTACAATAAGGATTATGGTCTCTCTTAATAAGACAAGTTTAAAAATCCCGAGCATTTTAGTCTGAATGTTTTGCTAGTTTCTTACAACCAAGTGACACGAAGCTGGTAGAACTCAAAATTATTTTTTCACGTTAGATTAACTTGATTATAGAGTTTAAAAAAACCTTACTTTTATATTTGACATTTTCCTTCTGATTAAAGCATTTGGTCATTCTTAATAATTAGAAGTTCATAATGCTATGACACATTAACAGGATAAAAGGAAATCTATTTGATTGTTGTTCATTAGAAAAAGCCTAATTTTTATTTCGAAAAACACTGTTTTTCTATTGTGTCCACTTTTCATCATTTTGGGTGTTTCCCCTTTAATTCATGCTGTAATATATATATATATATATATATATATATATAAAATCACAATTTTATTGTATATATACAATATATAAATGTAAAATTTTTATTTATTATATATTTATTTACATTTTATATATGTTTATATGTATTTTATATATGTATATATTATATATGATATACCTATATATGTGTATATACACATTTATATTACATATAAAAATATATAATGTCTGTATATATACACACACACACACACATATATATAAAATCACATTTATTTTGTGCTGTTTATTCTCTTTTCCTGGCATTATTTTCTGAGTTGGACATTTATGATATAAGAATTAAATGAGCTAAAAGTGTGTCTTTATTAAACAGGAAGATGTGAAAATAATAATAAAACTATCATTTATGGAGCGCTTAATATACGGCAGACATATAAGGTTTCTGTGAGGCAGGCATTACTGCTCTCCCAGTTTTACATAAAGGTAAACTGAGCTCAAACAGGTTGATTTCCTCAAGGCCCCGTGGTTAGTAAGTTATGGGGTTTGAATCCAGACAACCTGATGATGCTAAGTATTCTAATACTGGGGTTACATACCACACACACACACGTTGACACACCCCAAACACCACACACACACTGACACATGTACATACACCACTCACATTCACACACACACACACACCTACACACTCACACAACTCACACATACACTCACACACACCATACACATGCACACTCACACACAGCACAAATACTTATACAGTCACACACTGCTCACACATGTGCTCACACATACACACTCACACTCACACTGCACATGTTCACTCTACTCACAGACGTACAGAGCCCATTGGTTATAGGCCCCATTGGTTAAGGGATGATACCTTAAAGAAAAATTCATTCTCGTGACTATTTTCTACCCATTCGCTGAATGTACTGAATTAGGCTGAGAAAGGAATACAGAAACTCTTTTCATAGCTGTGATTTGTATCCTCTGACAATTGTTAGATTTTTTATTTATAAATTTTTAGCTCAATGGAGCATTCTTAGTTTCCAGTCATTGGTGCGTGGGTGGCACTGAAAGTTAATCAGAAGGTGTGAAAAACGTACCTTCATTTCCTTCCTGTCATCCAAAGGCTTTGCTCGGGCTGGAGCTATTTTTAAGACAAAGGGCACAGGTATATTATTTGTTCCTTTTGCCAGCCGTGGGTCTTAATAACAAGTACTCTAGCCTTAGCTTTATAAAGGGTCTGCAATAACAGCTTGTGTATCCTTTATCTTGTGCTTCAAAAGATTAACTGATTGGTTATTCTCAGGAAAATTTCAATTGATGAAGTCTTTTTTCTTTTTGTTGCTAAAACTCACAATTTTTATTTATATTAATATTAGTATTTTTCCTTCACTTATAACCTTGGTTATTTCCTCTTCACCTTGAGTTCTACACTCATGGCTCTAGGTAACAGCTAGCTAGCTAATCCAGGGATAGGTGAGACACAACGCTCCTCGCCCTCCTCCCGTTCTCTTCTTCTCCCCCTCCCCCGCCTCCCCACTTTCCTCTCCCCCTCCTCCCCACCTTCCCTTCCTCCTCCCTCCCTCCCCTTCCTCTTCCCTCTCATCATCACCTACTCCCCCTGCCTCATGCCCTTCTTTTTTGCCACCGAGTTCAAAGGCACCACAACCTCCACCAACATCTCACTATCCTTATAGCTCCAGTTAATTGGATTAGTTTTAATAGTCCAGGCCAATGGCGAGAACTTTACACACACTATATTATTTAGTCTTCAAAATAATTTTGAGTGGTAAGTACTTGTACCAGTTTCACAGAGGAGCAATTCGTGCGTCAGGAGCCACAATATATACTGCAATTTCGGTTTCTAAGGCTTTGAGGCCAACCTGAAAATTGGGGATTAATATATGTGAGAGGTGGTGAGAAAAAATAAGAATGTATTGAAAAGCTTGAAATCCATGAGGTGATTTTTAATTATATATATGCACATCTAACTTGCAACTCCAACTGTATTCTTTCGAAAACATAGCTCTTCTTTAATATAAAATATGTGCATTCGAATATCGTTGCTGAAAAAGGAGGTTACTTAATGAGTAAATAATTGGATTCCAAGAAATCATTGTATAGATTATAGCTTCAGGGTTTTTGATTAACCTTTAAGTCCTTCTACATATGAGTCGCAACTCAGTACAATTTAGTCATTGAAAGCTCATTGTTCAAGAGTTTATTTGCTTCATTCTACATAAGTTAAAAAAATAACTTTGGGAATATTTTGAATTATTGTATTTTATTTTACACAAATGCACTAATTCCCATACATTTGTCTTAATCTAGTTAGTTTATTTTCATTTTACCCCTTTTATTCGCATTGCTAGGTACTTCATATTTTGGCTTATTTTACCCCGGGAGTTTAGGTTTATGCTTCTTGTGCTCTCCTGCATATTTTTACATTTATTTATGGACTCAGAAAATTTTATCAAAACATAATTTCTTTATGACAGACAGTGGTATTGAATTTTAGGTGTGGAGAGATTTTGACAAGGAAGTGTCCGTGATGTAGAGCTCTGAAGAGATGTAATTTAAAAAAATATACTTGAAAAGATATATTTTTGAAATGATTGCACTCAGGGATCATTAATTATAATATATCTAAACTGAAGGGAATCTTAGAGATTATTTTACTTCTGTCCTCTTGTCTTATAGCTAAAAAAATGACCTTTTGAATTTAAGTGTACTGCCTAATTACGTTAATGCCTGCTCCTCTTCTCCGAGAAGTTCATCTTGAAACTTACTTTCACAGACAAACTAAGGGAAAAATAAAGCACAAATTCCTTTCGTTCCCAGTCTTCAATAGGACTTCGTCACCAAGCAAATGAGAAAAGTGAGAGAAAGGGAAGATTTGAGCTTGGTTCCTGGCCTCCTGACTTGGGTAACTCTTCACCAAGATGAGAGACAGGCTTTGGAGTGGGATTGATAGAACTGTTGAGCTAATTTTGGGCTACAGTGAGTTGGAGGTGGAGACCTTCAGGAGATAGTTGTTTATGCAGGCCTTGGAAGTCAGAAGACTGGTAATGATGGTTCTTTCCAAAGGTACTCATCACATTTGGTATTTGAAGAGAGAAGGCAGATGAGTCTACTGAGATAATGTGGGGCCTTATGCTGAAAGATTGCTAGGAACCTACTGAAGAGAGATGCACCATGCAAGCTGATGGAAGCAGAATGAAAAGAACCACAAAAGAGAGGGGTTTGAAGAAAAGGCAAAGCATAGATCTTGATGCACTCAAACTAGAGATGTAATGGGAGGGATTTTGAGGGTTAATAATTTATGCAAGAGGCAATTTATTGGAACTAAAGATCCCAGAAGTGGAACTCCTAAGAGATGACAAAGGAGCAGACGTGGCCATGGGAGACGGTTCCTGTGGCACAAAGGAGGCCGGGCTTTATTGATGCTAAATGATTCTGCTCATTGAAGTTGCATCTTTCATGATGATCTGTCATCTCTCTTCCATTCTGACTGCTACTGTTTTAGTTTATGCTGTTATATTCCTCTTCTGGATTATTCACTAGTTTCCCAATTTCTTTCCTTCCCTCTGATCCTTCTCTGTTTCAACTCATCTGTTATACTGTGGCTAGAGGTCTTCCTTTAATGTACAAACTTTCTAGTCTCACTCCATTACCTTCAGAATGGTTTCATCTGTTTAGCTAGACATTTATCTATTTCATAACTTCTACTACATATTTCATATTCCTTCTACTTTTAGCCTCATTTTCTTTCATTCTCTCAAATCAGGCTTTTCACAATGGCCTCACCCACTCACTACAGCCATGCCCCTCATTATTACCAGGCCCCTGGCTAAGACACAGCCCTCACCACAGCCACATCCTCTCACTACAGTCATACACATCTGTTTGAGCTGCCTTTAAGCACCAACCCCCTTCTTGCCTCCTTGTCTTTGTTCATGCCAATTCCTCCACCAGGTGTATACCTCTCCATGCATCCATTTGCTCAACCACCACATGTCTATGTATCTCACCTCTAGTGCCACTCTTCTTGGGAGCATATCCAGGCTTCCAAAAGCTGTGTATCGTCCTCTCTATATCACCCTGAAGATGCTATCATAACATGTAAACTGCCTTTAATTAATGCTCTACTTACCATTTTCAGTCATGGACTAGAGATCCTTCACAGTAGGAACCGTGCGTTCAGTTTCACTCTTTTCACTTCACACAGTGCTTAGCAACCAGTAGGCACTCAATAAATGTTTGCTAACTCAATGAATGACCTGACCATAAGAAGGCAATGAGAGGCCTTCTCCCATTCAGTGTTCTTTCACAAACCACAGAGCTTTCCAGTAAACTATTGAGGGTTAGGGGTTTCTGCTACACTTTCTGATCTAGTTGTCCTGGACTCATCATGATGAACTTCCCTGAGGAGAAGAAGGAGAAGCTGCTGTCTTTAAATATTCCATTACTTTCCCATTCTCTAGAACACGATGGCCTGAGGACTCAAGGCTGAATCCACCTAATGACCTTGTTTTTTATTTTTTTCAATTTGGTGAAATGAGTGAATGTGCTGCCCTCTTTCTTCCTTTCAATCTTTGACCAATTTTCTAATTCATTTCTCCCTAAGTTTCTCTCCATATGCTATTTTCCACTCCCATTCTATGTATGATACATTCTATTACTATTCTCTCCATTTAAACCTACAGAGCACATATTGCTTCACTGGTCATGTGGAAGGAGATACTGCTTGGAAATGGAGCTAAATTTCTTCTGAGATGAAAGGCATTGCATGATAAGGGACTTCACCTTGAGCAGGTCTCATGCCCATTTCATTTTATTTTGTTGAAAAACTCACAGTCTGAATCTCTAAGAATTGTGCCTGTATAATATCTCTCTGTGCTTTGGAAACAGTTCTAAGAAAATACAGAGCGTTCTTCAAGTGGATCAGATTGGCCAGGAGCAGGCTAGAGCTGATATTTTCCTAACACCTGCAGGAGTTTTTAGTGCAGCTCTGAGAAATCTTTATTCATTCAGCCGTGCATTCACTCTTACGTAGTGCAAACACTTTTACCTAGTGTACCAACTGGGACTTTCAAGTATTCCTCACATGTATGATAAATCTATTTACTTGGCAGTCACATCATATACCATGTGCCTAATATCCTAATGTTAAGTATACAAAATTTTAGACAACATATGTTCTGACCTCAAGTAATTATAATTGGCATAAACAGTGTTTACCACCAGAGTTGGCTCATCTATATAAGTAGATTCACGACGTCTCTCATTTGCCAAGCTGCGTGGTAGACCTTGGGTTTGTAAAAATGAGTAAATGTAGTCTCCATGGAGGAGCTCACTATCTAGTTTACCCTTTTGAATGGCTGCATATTCTGCCAAATCAAGTCATCAGATCTGTGCTGGTTATTGTCTATTTGCATACGTGCCCAGATCTGTTCTCTGTCTCTTTCCGTCCCGCTCTGTGCCTCAGAGGCTGACTGCTACACCATCTCCCTGACATTTCCTCCAGAGAGACACATCCTCCCTATGTTTTCAGTCCTGGGGGTGAGATGGTTTCTCTGTTGCTAGTGCATCATGGGCCCTTACTGATTGTCTTAATCTTAACTTTCTTCAGTTAAACCCTTCAAGGATGCTTTTCATTTTTTGCTGGGACCCACTGACAAGCCAGAAGTCTAGGGCTAAAAGAGGCCTTTCAAGAAATGTAGTTTATCTTCTGTATTAGTTTCCTGGGTACATCATAATAATTACCCCAAATTTCGTGGCTTAAAACAGCAAGTGTTTTCCCACAATTCTGGAAGCCAGAAATCCAAAATCAAGGTGGCTACAGGGTCTAACTTCCTCTAAAGGCTCTAGGGCAGAATCCTTCCTTGCCTCTTCTAGCTTCTGGTGGCTCCTTGGCTGTGGCAGCATCACTCCAATTTCTGCCTCTGTCTTCATGTGCCCTTCCCTGTGTGTCTATGTGTGCAAATCTTCTCCTTTCTCTAATAAAGACATCAGTCATTGGATTTAGTACTTACTCTAACTCTAGGATGATTTCACCTTGAGATTTTTAGCTAATTACATTTGCAAAGATCCTATTTCCAAATAATGTTACAATCTGAGGTTCTGGGTAGACATGAATTTTTGGGGAACACTATTGAATCCACTGTATCTTCACTCTTAAGAAAAATCATCTAATTTCTGTCTTAGCAGGAGATAATCAGTATGTATTTAACAAAAAGAGAAAGTAGTCATATAAGGATGACAAACAATATATCACCCACTCTGTTTTTAGTAGTTGAAATTACAAGAAATTAGAAGGGCACAGAGCTTTATTAAAAACACTGATGGTGTGCATTTATATTCAGGATATAAATTTATCTCAATATGATGGAGACCACAAGTAATTATTTGAAAAAATCAAAGACGGTTATTTCTCCGGCTAGGCTGGTGGCTTGGCTCTATGAAGTTGTCAGGAATCAGGAATTCAGGCTCTTTCTATCTTCTTGTTCCATCCCAGCATATTGTTCTTATCCACATGACTCACGATGGCCCATCACATGCCTCCTTTCTAGTTGCTTTGGAAAAAGAAGGGTAGAATAAAGCCAAGCTTCCAAGAGTTCCTACACATTACTTTTCTGATTGCATCCAATTGGTCAGAATTTCATTATGTGACCCTATATAGCTGCAAAGGGAGCCAGAAAATAGAGGGTTTATTTTGAACAGTCATGTGTTCAGCTAAAAGTCAGGATTCACTCCCTATTTAGGGAGAAATAAAGAATAGATTTTGTGGAGTAATTAGCATTCTATGTCACCCTCTGCAAAACCTTAAGTGCTTAGCATATCTATCTTCCACCCGTGCAGTGTCTGCAGTTCTGTAAAACTTTTGATTAACTCATTACAAGACAGTTTTCAACAGATATTTCCTGCATTTCTATAACCTCATCTGAAAAAAGAATTACTTTTTGTTGTATAACTATCATGTGCCTAACATTCATTTATGAAAACATTTATTAGGCACCTATTATGTATCAGGTATTGAAAATTTGGAGGTGACAAATGAAGTCCTTTTCTTCTGGGGAAAAAAGATCTCTATTAGGGTGGAGGGATAATCATTTAAAGGGCTAAACAAATAAATTAAATTAGGTCATATGGTAATAAGTATCATTAAGAAAATAGAGTATGCTATAGAGACTGACTTGTGATGGGAGATTGTTTTTAGATCAGATGAATATGCACAACTCTTTTCTGCGATTGTGAAAGGAAGATATTATTTTCCCTATTTACATTTTCAAAGTGACCATGGTGTTTATCATTCCCTCATTTTATACATGAGCAAATTGCCCAAGGTCATACACCTGGTAAATTCAAACTCTGAGTTTAGAGACTGAATCTGGCCCAGGACTCTCTATCCTCTCCACTAGTGTACATTTCCTCAAATAAATCTTCTCTAGGGTTATTTCCATTTCACTTTATGAAATATATAGCTCTGCAATTATCTTTTAAGATGAAGTCAGAAGTTAATGAGTTTTTCCAACTCTGTAATTTTCACATTGCATCAGGCTGTACTTCAAAGTTGATTTAGAAAGTTTAGAGGACCCTTAGAAGTGAGCAAGTGAGAGAGTACTGGCGTTTACAGGTCTCAGAACCATGCCATTGAGGGTCAGTTAGAGGACAATGGGACATTTTGCTGGGAGACGAAAAGACTCAGGGGAGATATGAGAGAGTCTCCAAATATGGAAGGAGGTCGCACGAAAGAGATTACATTTGTTCTTTATGGCACCACGGTATAGAACCAGAGTCAGTGGTTAGAGGCTGAAAATAAAGTAGGGACTCCATGTACTTTAACTAAATTAATCCTCATGACAGTGGTACAAGTAGATACTGTTATTAT
The DNA here is from genome assembly GCF_037783145.1 of Equus przewalskii. Lineage (NCBI taxonomy): Eukaryota > Metazoa > Chordata > Mammalia > Perissodactyla > Equidae > Equus > Equus przewalskii. Next base: position 89,938,268 of record NC_091837.1, on the reverse strand, counting down.
CCCAGATTTACCAGTGAGATGACTGAGGCACAGATAGGTTAAGGTATTTGCCCAAGCGTAGGCGGGAGAATTGTAGTTAATGCACGTAGCTTAGTGTTATTATCTATCCTCAAAACACCAGGCTATCTTGCCTTAAGTTGAAAGATTACCTCCTCAGAAAATATGTGGTGCTTATTAATTCAAGATGAAGTAGGTTGTAATAAAAATTCCAGTATCCTAATATGGGAGACTGGAAGGCATTAATTTGTGGTGAAACGGTTGGTTAATCTCTTTCCTTTAGTCTCTTTAGACAAAGATCATATATCCACTCAAATTGAAACTATAGTCAACTGAATAGTAAAATGTGAAAATATCAGTGTGTTGGCTACATCCTACACCAGTTAGTAAGGTACTACTAGTGAGAGACAAAATCCAATGCAAAATATCCAACAAAGTGCCAACCAGTTAATGGAAATCTGCCTGCTTCCACTGCAACTGAGGATCTTTGGGTAATCTGTTTATCTATAATCATGCATCTTGCTAAATTGAAGGATATGGATTTTCTGGAGCCCTCTACTCTTAAAACAAATATTGCCTAAATAATTAAGAAATGCAAGAGTGTAGAAAATGGAAGGAATATATCAGAAGTAACTAGAGAAGCGAGGCCTCTGTACCACAGCTGTCACTATATTCCTCTTGCCCAGAAAACCACCATGTCTAACAGTGTTTCCAACAATTTCATGAGACCAACATCTTTAAGTGGAAAACAAGAAGGTAGGAGGCACTTACTAAGAAACAAGCCCTATACCTGTGATTGTTCTCCAAGAATGTTTTAATAAGGTTTCTGTCATTAGCATCAACAAATAGAGTCCTCCCAAATGTAATTAACTAGCAGCCAAATGAGGGAGCTATTTCTTCAAAACATCTTCAAGCCTCTGGAACAGGGTTCCCTAATTTCTTAGACTCTAACATAAGCCCTGGATCCAAGCAGTACCTCCCAAAAGAAATGGACTGATATGGCTCTAAGACACTCACAGGGGTGTGCTCACTTGGTCCCTCCCAGGGGTCATTCTGAATGTAACTGAACATGGAAAATCTTCCTGAAGTTCACCACCTGGAGTGCTTGGTTTGGAGAACCAAGACCTCAAGGGAGTTCGTCAATAAATTGATGTACATGAGATTAGGTTATTTTGTCTAGCACAGAACTTAATATGCTATGAAATGGAAAATAATATATGGTGGTTTCCGCTTCTCTTTTCTTTAAACAGGAAATTTTATACATTCATACTATTTTCCTTCTACCATTATTTATCATGTGTGTTTGAAGCTGTCATTTTTTTTCTGTAGATTATAAGAACATAAAGAGTCTTACCTCAATGGAATGATAGCTGGAGATTTTGGATTTATATTCTTTCCAGAGGAAGTAATTATGCCTTTGGATTGCCTCTCTTTGAAGCTATGAGTGTGTTTGGATAACAATTACATGGGAATACTTGTATTTATTTGGGACAAAAAGTGTGTGTATGAATGTAGGGAAAAATGGGATTTTCTGATAACTATTCCTTTCCCCAACACCCAGATTTTCTTGGAACTTTTCCATCCTTCATTTACATGGTCTCAGAGGTACATTACTATAGAATCAGCATCTCCTGTCTGTAGTTGATGGGTTCTATGGGCACCAGATCCACACTGGGCCAGTTAGAGACTCCTCCCAGAATATTTAGAACTGGAGCACCATTTCTCTCCAGGACCTTGGAGTTGTAATATGTAAAATCAGGAGGGGTAGGGAGTCATCTTTTCCATCACGTAAGCTAGAGAAATGAGAGAAGCCAACATAAAGGATAAAAGGACTGAGTGGAGCCAAGATGAAGGACTGAGAATCTGTGCTTTTTGCTTCTTGTGAAGCCCGGTAGTTTTCCTGCCCTTGAGTTCAATGAAATACCTCTATATTCTTGTAATGCCCTCCTTCTTTTTTGACTTCCATGAGCTTCAGCTATTTTCTGTTGCAAATAACTACAGCAATTCTAATTGGAATATGTCAACCTACAGATTTCCTAAGAAATATTTTTGGTAATGACTGTCTCGTAAATCTGTTAGGAAAGAAAACTCCCATGCATTCCCTTAATGTTTATTCTAGTTTACAGATCATGTTTTACTTAATGAGAAATTTTGTCACCCTTCCCTCAGAGGACTTTGAGGGACGAATATGCTGGGTAGTTGGGTATGGGTCTCTTTTCCTAGGTTTAATGTCTCCATTGCTTGGTCACGGAATCTCATGCTTTTGAAATTCTCTCCTTTTAGGGCACGGAGATTAGAACAACCTTTCCTTCTGTGCAGGACTATACCCTGGTCCTCTTGCTGTCTCCGTTTCTTAGTGCAGGATCAATATCTTCTACTTCTGCCTAAGGAAACAGTGCTCATTTTCACAGTTTTAACTACTAACAATTCTCATGACCACTTCATCTTTATCCTGTATTTTGAGTATGAGGTTTTCAGTTCTACTACTCACGCTGGAAACGCAATGTAGCTTAATGTCCCTTCTCCACGCGTTCCGCCACCCCCAGCACACGACAGTTCCTCTATATCCACTTTGTTAGATGCCAAATCCTCATTAGCCTCCTAGTTTTCCTGACACAAAGATCGGAGTATCTCTTCGTTACTGTGTCTCCTCTGGTCACCACATCACATTGTTACATGCCATTTTTTCTGTCTCTTGTTCTTGCACTTGATCTTTCAGACCCTTCTATAGCTTAATTGTCTTTCCCTCATTTCTGGATAATTGAGGAAAGGTCAGACACACATTTTTATATTTCTTTTTGGGTTCACCCATAGAATATAACACAGAAATGTGAACATAATCAGCACTCAATGTACACACTTTTGAGAGACTTCTCTTAGAAATCAGTTTAATAAAATATCCTGATAGAAAACTACCAATTGACAAGGACCTTTAAATGATGGCAGATTCTATTAGTAGTAAACATAAAGATATAAATATGAAGATACAAAGGTGGTTCAATTTTTTATTTAAAAAGATAAAAAGACATCCAAATGAAGACAGATATTAAAGTGCTTGTAATATTGAAAATGAAGATGCAGAAACATTTCCAAAGAATGTGAAAAATAAGTCAATTTATTTAAATGTATTTGATTCAGCAAAAGACAAACAATTTTTTATCTTTAGGACAACATTGAGTACTTCAAAACAATATCTAGATTCAGAAGACAAATACATTTTTATCATCTTCCATCATATTTTTTCAGTTACTAATGGGCAGAGATTTGAGAACTGACTCAATCCTTCCTTTGCGATTTGTTGATTAAGTGCTCCACTCTTAGAGTCATATTTCTCAAAATGTGGTACATTGGAATCACTTCTTAATACGCTTGTTAAATATGTAGATTCCTGAACCCCTCTGGAGGTGGGGTATATTTTGAAAAAGAACATCTGACAATTCTTATGCACATTAAGTTTTGAGGAACACTATTTTACCAAAGACTATTGAGTAGAAATCAGCCAGGCAAGTCTCTACACACAGTAATAAAATGGCTAGAAGATTTTAAGATAATTTTGGACAATTTCCTCTGCTGTTGCTGGTCTCAGTTTCCTCCTATGCAAATGAACCCTGGAGGACCAGGAGAGACTTACAATGCCTCCATGACTCTAGATGCTCCTGTGCAAATGTGCAACCACACATTTGCAGGAACTCTAAACTCTATTAGTTGCCACCAGTTGTCCTCCTGTGCAGAGGAAGCTATGCGGGGTGGTTCAAAGTTGTTCTGATAGATGTCCTAGTACCGTTCCAATAGAGCTGAAAAATTTAATGAGAGTAAATCATTCTCATGACTGCTCCAGGGTTTTTATGTTTATGTTCCACTAATTTATTGGTTTGTTTCCTTAAAGAAAAAGTGGTTTAATTACCCATAACAATGCTACATCATTTCAGAAAGCTTAATATATATTTCTTTCTTTTTGTTTTGGTATGTGCTTACAAAACTTTGAGGGTTTTTTTTCTCATATATTAGGAAAACAAATGGGCACAGAGAGGGAAGATGGATTGCAAGTTGTAATTTAATCTCAAGATGCTGATAATATCATAAACATCATCACAATCTACAGGTTGAATTACAACTTTGTAATCAATCTCTCGCCCCATCTCTTATCCAACACAGAACCAATGATGGCACCGGGTCTAAATCAGAGGACGTACCAGCAATGAGACTGACAAAGGAATGTCAACTACTTCTGAAACTTCCCTAGATGAAATGACCACTCACTGGTAAAAATAAATGAATTTAAGACTTTTCCTGTTACAATTGAGGCTCAACTCATCAGTTTTCTTTGTGAAGACAGAGGAGGAACCTCAGCTATGGCACTCCTAGAACTTCTGCTTTAATGAAATAATGTCTAAACTTGAAATTTTGTGAGGCTAACATTCAGTACTTTGCTTAAAGAGGGCTTTGCAATCTGGGATTTTCTGTTGTCACATAAGCCTAAATCACGTTAGAAATAAATGATTCTTTGTTTTATAGAGTGATTCAGAATAAGATACTATCTCTGAATCACGGTTTATAAATTACTAAATGCTCTTAAGTGCTTTGGCTAGTTACAATGATGTAAGGAAGAAATGTGCAAGTATTAGCATGGGCATCCCATATATTAGAATGTGGGAATAAAGGGGATGTACTCATATAAGGGTGGGTAGGGAGGTATATGAGATCCAGGTGTAGAAACCAGGTTCTGAAGGGAGCCTCATGCTTTATCTAGGGCATCGTTCTACCCTCATAGTCACTGTAGAATTAGTCTCTGAAGCTTTGCTTTGCATTGTATATTTATAATGATAAGTGTGCACCCTTTAAAGAACACAGTAATTTGTTAAGATGAACTACACGTCTCAACACTCTATAAAGCTCTGTAAAATTGGAATTGTGCACAATTTTAAAATGGCTCTGAAAATGTTTTGGTGAGATGAAGTCAAATAAGAGTAGTTTTTGAAAGTAATTACTTCTGAATTAAAAAAAAAGAGGAAACAAAACGAAACTCAAAGTTGGAAGAGAGTGTAAAAGCCACCTTTATTACTTTATGCCAGACTACATTGTGGGTTAGTGAACTATCATCAGGAAGATATGAATCCTAGTACAGAGGTTTATCTTCCAGATGTGTGATTTTTCCCATATTAGAATCTGCTACAGACTGGAGCATCGTTTTATTTTTTAATGTACTGGACAGTGTTGATCAAACATATAATAATTCCCTGAAATAGGTTCTGTAAGGTAAGTGTATTTGAATAAAGGAAAAGGCAATTCGATGGTCTCTGCTAAGCAAATATCATAATAAATGATCATAATTAATACATAGTTAATTTTTTGTCTTTTCCACATGCCAGGCACTATTTGAAAGGCTTTCGATTTTAACTCATTTAATATAACAACTACGTGAGATGACTTCTCATATTATCCCATTTCACAGCAGAAGAAAAGGAGATACAAATAAATCAAATAACTTGCTTGTGGTCACATAGCAAGACCTATTGGAGCTGTGATGTCAATGCAGTACATTTGTCTTTAGAGCCCGCGCATCCATCTACCATGATATTCTGCATCTCACAAACTCAGCTTAATTCCATGACTTATATAAAATCCACAAGTTGAATGTGTTAATACCCACAGCCATGATATATATTTGATCATTCCAAAAGATATTCTTTGAGACTTGAGTTATTTCTAACTTGTGTTGTATTATCAGGGTTCTCCAGAGACACAGAGCCAAACTGTTTTTTCTTTATCATTTATTATCTTTGATTCTTTACTTTTTATTTATTTATTTTTGGGGGGTTTATCCTGCCTGAGCAGGTTTATGAGCTACTTGGATCTGTGGCTTGACATTTTTCATTATATTGGAAAATTTTCTGCCATTATCTTTTCAATATTTTTTCTGCCCATTCTCTCTCTCTTCTCATTCTGGAACTTGAATTTACATGTAGAGTACATCTTTTGATATTGTTCCATCACTTGTGATTTATGTGTTCTTTGTCGTGCTTTTTTTTTCCCTCTTTGGGTCTTAGTTTGGATATTTTTACCGACTTAGTTGCAAGTTCACTGATGAAGCTGTCAAAGAAATTCTGCATCTCTAGCATTTTCATTCCACTCTTTCTTATAATTTCTACTTGTCTGCTGAAATTCTTCATCTGTTCCTATATGTTGTCTATCTATTCCACTAGATTTTTTAACATATTTATCATATGCATTTTTACTTCCCAGTCTAATAGTTTCAACATCTGGATCATTTCTACATCTAGATCTGTTCACTGTTGTTTTCACAGTAGGTTGTTTTTCCTTGCTTTTTTAGTGTGTCTTACAATTTTTGACTGAATATTGAACATCATGTAAAGGACATCATGGATTAAGGTAAATAGTATTTATGCCTAGAAATGAGCACACTTCTTCATTTTTAAAGCTAGTAGCATTAAAGGTGGTGTCAATCAGGTCAGTATCTGGGCTAGATTTGGGGTTTATAGTTGTTGTGGTTATGCTTAGTGCATCAGAATCCTCAAATTCCTCTAACAGTGGGTTATGCTTAAGGTAGCGGCTGTGGCCCCTGAGAGTTTTTTAAAGTGTTTCTGTTCAATCTACAGCTTTTAGCGTTTTTGTGTGTCTGCACTACGAAGGGCTTCCTTCTCCCCACGTTCTTACCCATGGCCCATCTGCAGACTCCTAGGCTGGTGGCAGAGGTAAGGGAGTCCTGATCCAGCTGCAGCTCAGGGAGCTTAGCTGGTCTCAGTTGCGTGGCTTTCTGAGCATCCCTTACCGTGGCAGGCAACTCGGCGTGGTACCCCTGGTGGGTCTTGTTCAGGGACTGAGTTTCTCCCCACCCCCTTGTATTGCAGACCTCTTACTGTACTGTGTTGGTATACAATCCCCAACACAAGGTTTTTTCTGAACCTCCTGCAAGGTGGAAGACTTGTTTTTGTTTGTTTGTTTGTTGACCTTACCTCAGCCACAATGGCTCCAGATAGTTTCCCGCTCCTGCTCCAGGTGTAGAGAAACTGGTTCTTCCTCTAGCCAGACCCTGTGAGCTCTGGGAAAGAGGCGGTGTCTCTTTACGTGATGGAAGGGAAGGTTAGGAAGTTGGTAGGGCTTTGTTCCCAGCTATTACTCATCTCCTTGGAGAGCTGGGAGTGGAGGATTTGCTCCGCTTCCCTCAGTGCTGTCAGGCCCTTGCTCCCTAAGAGAGAAAGGCCGTCAGGGAAAGCAGCCATCCGCCTTTCCGTGGCGGCGGCGGCCGATCCCCTCCTCCACTCCTGCACCAACACGGAGGCCCTTTCCAGTAGGCTGCCTTGCCCACCATGGTCCCCTGAGCCCTCGCTGGTGTCTGAGAGTGAGTGGGAATCACCCTGGGGTCTGGGGCTTCCATGGCGCCTATACTATAGCCCACAATTATAGCAACTTATCCAAATTTAGGGAGTTCTTCTTTCGCACTTGTGTGGTGTCCACCTCTTCCTCCCAAGCGCTGACGTAGGCGTGATCCAGTCTCGCATCCCATCTCTCTTCACAGGGATTTGTCTGCTTTTGAATTTCAGGCTACTTGGTTGCTTTGAAACCTCAGCTTTCTGATAGGATCAAGAAAAATTATCATTTCTTGCCATTAGAGTAAGAAGGTTGTTCTCTCTCTTTTTGTACATCATTGGCAGAAACAGAATCTCAAGGCTATGTATTTTAAAGAATCAAACATCAGATAAATATTGTTGAAATATGTCATTTTCTGAGCTTTTCTCAATCCATAAATCTTAAGAATTGAGTTGACAGGGGCCAGCCCCGTGACCTAGTGGTTAAGTTCACCTGCTCCACTTTGGCGGCCTAGGGGGTTTTGCTGGTTCGGATTCTGGGTGTGGACATGGCACAGCTCATCAGGCCACGCTGAGGCGGTGTCTTGCATGTGTGGGGACCTGGAATTGGCCACCCCAAGATATGTCTCTTTGGCATCAGGATTATTTGAGGCTGATTGCTTTTGATAAACTGGGACAGGGAAGGAGGAACGGAACTTGCCCTTTGTTAGGACACGTTTACATTTGTAAGGTAAATCTCTATCTGTAAAAGGTGCCTCCCTCTCTGCACCAGGAAGAAGAAAGGAGATGACCTTCTCTCTAGAAACTCTTAATCAATACCAAAGGCAAAGACTTAAATCTTCATTTTATTGTGCCTGTTTCTGGTAACCTCCTGCAGCTGACTTCCCTCCCCCTCCCAACTTTGGCATTTCTTTGGGGATTGGGCGTCTTTCCTTAGGCTAGGAACTGATTGCTGCTGCGCTCACCTGTGACCACCCAGCTCCAGACAATCGACTAGCCTCCTGCTACGCCCACCGAGATAGCCGACCACTACCTGCTGTGTCCATCAAGTGCTGTGCTGACAGGGAAATCTTGTGACTATTGTGGGAGAGACATTTCAATCACATGTGAAACACCCTGTTTGGGGGTATATAACCACTGTGTGCACCCCACTCCTTCAGAAGAGAGGCCCTGGGCCATGGTTCCTCATAAAGCTTTGTTTAATTTTCTCTTGCTATTCTGTCTCATGTGAATTTAATTCGTTCTCCGGCCAGACGAACCGACATTTGGGAAGAGGAAATGTCTTCCTCCCCTACACATGCCACAACTAGAAGGACCCACAGCTAAAATGTACAACTATGTACTGGGGGCTTTTGGGGAGAAAAAGCAGAAAGAAAAGAAAGGAAGATTGGCAACAGTTGTTAGCTCAGGTGCCAATCTTTAAAAAAAAAAAAAGAACTGAGTTGACAAACTTTAGAATGAGGATTTTGTGTTCTACATAGATTAGCATAAGTGGAAAAATTAAGATAAGTATGAGACGGACATAGACAAAATCCATTTTCTTGAAACCAGAGTACTTTTACTTTTTTTAAAAAAATTAGATTTATCCATATGATCCAAACTTTTAACCAAATTCATTGGATATCTAGTCACTCTCTGTTGCATTTTCCTTCCACAGACTCACCTAATCCATAACTGAACAATGTAGCAATAAGTCACGCATGTCAGAGCTTAAAATATTCACTCATAAGATTTGCGTCTCACAGTGGAAACAAATTTAGACCTAGTGAGCCAAGGAAGTTAGGTATATCATTATAATTATTATATTAAAATTTGTGTCTTCTTATTTTAGAACTTTTAAGTATCTTAATCTATTTTATATGCCCATTTCTTCTTTCTTATGACATTTCTTATAAAAAATGTATTTCATGCTTCATTAAACTATACGTTAGGATTTGTGAGGTTAGAATTAAGGTGAGGTTATTCTGAATAAAATGATTGAAACACAATGATGGCATAATTACCAACTATGAAAACACTTAACCTACATAGTTATATAAATAAACATAACCGTTGTCTCTTTTATTGGCATCACATTATTAATATATTTTATATTTTAAATAATTATTCTCTTCAGATTTTAACTCAATTTTATTGGAAAAATGATGACAGCAATTTTAATCTTGTGGTAAATACACATTCTAAGTATAATCTGGGGGATAAGAGAAAGATTACATGAATTACGATGCTTTATGGCTTTAATGACGGGCTTGTACAAGGAGTGTGAAACACAACTGCCACGTCTCCATCCAATGGCTAATCCATCATCCCCTGTCTGCCTCTCTGCATAATTAGCTAGTGGGCCCATCACGGAAGAATGGCTGTTCCTACCCAAAACTTCTACTTTCATTCTAATTGAGTCAGATACATTCTCTAATCTTCATATTAACAATGTCCAGTTAGCAAGGCCTGGAGTAGAACATAGAAAAAGAAATTGGCAATTGCAAATTACTCATAGTGAAATCACTTAATCTCACTTATCAAACCTTTGCTAATCTACACTAAAATAGGTAAATTGGAAGTTATTGTGGGGGAAAAGAAGTGAGTCAGAGGGCCACAGTTTGCAGAGAACACAGTGATTTGTCCCGCACCCAGGGCTGTGCCTTGTACAAAGTCTGAATTCAACACAAGTCCATTCAGATGAATGCATGAATAATATGGTACCCTGAATATTCCATTCAAAACTTATAGGTATTAACACTTTGTCATACTTATTAAATTATCCATTCATCATTCATAGACACTTAACTATTATGTGACAGGCATCACGTAAGGTAATAATAAACCCTAATTAATTCTACGACTTTTATGCATATCTGAGTAAAACTGTGTTTCTGAATTACAGCCTCAGCCCAGGCATGTGAGCCAACATTACCATCGTGAGTACAAGGGACCTCTGCTCCCTTCTGTCCTGCTCTCAGCTGCTATCTGCTGGGAGTGACGTTGTTCCATATCCTTAAGGGAGAAGGATCGAATAAAGTGAAATCCTAGCTGAATAGAAAACTGATGGTTGACTTCACTGAAATGTTGCACATGGTACTGGAGGAATCTTAGAGACCAGAAGAGGTGATGGGGGATTAGAAATGTAATAACGTTGTTCAATTTTCAAATGGGGATGTTAGATTTCAGTAAATACTCTAGAAAATCATTAAAAAGGTGACAAACTGTTATTAAATATTTTCTACTGAACACAGAGTGTATTTAGGATATTTTAATAAAATCTGCAAAATTTTATCTATCATTGGATGATTTTTTTCCAAATAATATAGTCATATGTAACTTTATTAAATTAAAAACAAAAAACATCTTGATAAAACTTTTAAAAACAAACTGTCAAAAGATTACTATATTATCTTTGGGTATGTATTTTTTGCTATACAGTTTATTGCAAAATACTATCATGGTATAGTTAAATCCTTCCCAATGATACAACTTGTCAGTTGCCATATAATCTACTAGAGCAGAGCCCTTTGCTGAGGGAATAGGAAAAAAAAGAAGCAGTTTTTATTTAATCCTGCTAACCAAGGCTGTGATAAACAGTTTTAAAAAAAAAGGGAAATTTTTGAATTTGTCAGAAATAATCTAGTAATAAATGGGTCAGAATAGGATGGAAAAGGTGAAAAAGACAATACCACTCTACTTCAAAAATAGGAAGCAGACAGAAATTCAAAATGAATTATTATTAAGCAAAAGGTATCCACTTTCCAGCCTTACTGTAAATTTCTATTTACAGAAAGCTCAAAAATCTCTAAACTTGATACTCTGAACAAATGGTGTGCTTTTTAGAAGAAATTTACTAGTTGTCCTATTTGTTATGCAAAGGGGTAAAATCCTGCAACTTTTGTGTTGACTTTCTCACTAGATATGAAGTAATATCCCCTATTTATATAAGATTTAAAAAATTACATTTCTTAGTAAAAAAATTCCTCTTTCACTAGCTAGTTTTTTTTAAAGATATAAACTTTTTTTTTTTTTTTGGTGAGGAAGATTGGCCTTGGGCTAACATCTGTGCCAATCTTCCTCTACTTTTTGTATGTGGTATGCCACCACAGCATGGCTCGATGAGTGTTGTGCCAGTCCATACCTGGGATCTGAATCCATGAACCCCAGAACAGCTAAGCGGCATGCGCAAACTTAACCACTACACCCCTGGGCTGGCCCCATACAGAACATTTTATATAAAAGAATTGCTGATTGGATGAAAGCCATGGGTATTTTCCCAAAAATACACTGCTAAATATTTTTTACCTTATGCAACATGCATTGAAGTTATCTTGTAGACACTATTTATTTTAAAGGGGGATTCCTAGTTGGAATCTACAATTGTGTGTAAAATGAAGAGTTGTATGTTACTAAAAACTTACTTAGTTACTTCAAAAGCCAAAGGAATAATTATCCAAAGATTAAATAACTCCTATAAATATCCCACTGTGAGCACAGCAGTGTACTAAGTGCCCTGTCCACTGTGGTTCCATAGTCTAGTTAGAATAGACAAGATGACCACAGATTATGTATAGTTTATATTTTATATAACAAATTAATAAAATGTAGTTTCACAGCTAGTAATACATTTCTGACAAACTGCTATCATCCCAACATTTAATGTGATTGAATTTATTTAAACTCAAGTTTCACCTCAAACTCAGTACATATATCTTTTTTTCCAGCTTTATTGAGGAATAATTGACAATAACAATTGTATATATTTAAGGTGTGTAACGTGACGTTTTGAAATATGCGTGGTTGTGAAATAATCACCACAGTCAAGCTAATTAACCTATCCATTGCCTCACATAGTTTCCATTTCCTTCCATTTTTCCTTCTTCCCTCCCTTCCTCTCTCTCTCTCTTCCTTCCTTCTTTCCTTCCTCTCTCTCTTTCTTTCTTCCTTTCTCTGGTGAGAACACTTAAGATCTACCCTCTTAGCAGATTTCATGTATACAATATAGTATTGTTAATTATCATCACCATGCTGTACATTAGATTCTAGAATTCATTTATTTTGCATAACTGAAACTTTGTACCCTTAGACCACTACCTCCGCGTTTCTCCCACCCCCCGACCCCTGGGAACCACCATTCTGCTCTCTGCTTCTATGAGTTTGACTGCTTCAGATCCACATGTACGTGATATCATGCATCATTTATCCTTCTGTGTCTGGCTTATTTCACTTGGCATCATGTCCTCCAGGTTCATCCATGCTGTTTCAAATAGCAGGATTTCCTTCTTTTATTTTTAAGGCTGAATAATATTCCAGTGTGTGTGTGTGTGTGTGTGTGTGTGTGTGTAGTATGTTTACTGTATTTACCACATTATATTTGTCCAATCGTATTTCAATGGACACAGGTTATTTTCATATCTTGGCTATTGTGCATAACGCTGCAGTGAACATGGGAGTGCAGATGTCTCTTTGAGATCTTGATTTCATTTCCTTTGGGTATATACTCAGACGTATATTGATTGCTGGATCATATGGTAGTTCTGTTTTTAATCCTTTGAGGTACCTCTGTACAGTTTTCCATAGTGGCTGTACCCATTTACATGCCCACCAACAGTGGACAAGCGTCTCTTTCCTCCGCATCCTCACTCACGCTTGTTATCTTTTGTCTTTTTGATAATAGTCATTCTAACAGGTGTGAAATGCTATCTCATTTTGGTTTTGATTTGCATTTTGCATACGATTAATGATGTTGAGCACCTTTTCATATACCTGTTGGCCTTCTCTATGTCTTCTTTGGTGAAATGTCTATTCATTTTTCTTTAATCAAAGTTCTGGAATCTTTGTTTGCACTTCAAAAATTAGTTTAATAGTTTAGGCATAGTACCTCTCAGAGGATGCTAGTTCTGATAATCAATGGCAAACAACCAAGAAACATCTTTCTGACAAAATAATTGTCTCTGTTTAAACCTTTTTATACTCCCAATTAGATTTACAGCAATTAATTTCCACGTTCTTTAACAATAGGCTGTCCTTATTAAAACATTCAAACCAATAAAACTTGTATGTAGAAAATACATATTTCAGTATCTTTTCTTCAAATTCATAGGTAGATGGATATTGGTTAGAAAACATATTCAAAAAATTCACACATCTTAATGGCTAAGAAGTAAAGATCAGGGGGCTGGCCCCGTGGCCGAGTGGTTAAGTTCACACGCTCCGCTGCAGGTGGCCCATTGTTTCGTTGGTTCGAATCCTGGGCACGGACATGGCACTGCTCATCCAACCACGCTGAGGCAGTGTCCCACATGCCACAACTAGAAGGACCCACAACGAAGAATATACAACCATGTATGGGGGGGCTTTGGGGAGAAAAAGGAAAAAAATAAAATCTTTAAAGAAGTAAAGATCAAACTCATTATCTTAACTATAAAACACAACATTTTAGAGTCTTATGCTAGGTTCTTCAGGCTTTAGGAGAACAAAATTAAAATACTTTAGCTTTTATTTTCTTTTCTAGTTCTGGCTACTTTATACCATCTGAGCAGAATCCTTCGATGCTGTAGGACTGTAACTTTTCAGCTGTAACTCTAATATACCTGGAACCATTAACCCCATATCTTCAAGAACTCCATTAACACACACACACACACATACACACACACGCTCCAGAAGCAGAAAGTGTTAAGATAAGGAATCACAATATTATATTCATATCTCAGGAAGAACATTAAAGGTGATCCATTTCATAACCCGTGGCTTCAGTTGTTAAAAATCTTTTGTCTTTATTCTCTTTTTTATGAGAGCTTCTCGACAGGCTCTTATATCAGAAATCCCGAAAACTCTGCTGGACACCCAGCCGCAGGATCATGTAAAGTTCTGATAAAATTGAGTGAAACCTTAGACTGTCCAAGAATTGACGTAGGGGCACAGGATCTCTCCTCTAACAGGATTTTAGGACTCCAGACCCTTGCCTGAGCCAGACCGGAGTGAACCTCTCGTTACGTCTCTGGTTTCAAATGGGTTATCTTAGATCTCTTGCACAATAAAATTGTGTTAAGAAGTCACTTTACTGTTTACGTACATACTTCAATAGTCACAGAAAGACCGGACCAGGCAGAAATGGAATGATCCTCCAAGCTCGTCTTTCTCACATCTTGCCTCTCCATCGGAGCTCTTCCTTTTGACTAAGTATTCAGTAAAATCGTGACTTCTCCTCGAACAGACTGAAAATCTTCTGGGCTTCTCCTTCACTAAGATGTAGACAACTTCAAGAGTTATCAGGGTGCATTTACTACTTGCTGTTTCATAGGAAATAAATTTTTATAACCAATAAATGTTCTAATGATGTAAATTTAAATAAAATTTAACAATAGAGGAATATATTTTGGAAACACAAGGGCCTTCCAGTCCTCACCAAAATGAAAAGAAAAGAAGTGGAACAATAATTTATATCAGACCTATTTTCTTTGGACGATTTTATAATAATAACAAAGACAAAACATTACTATTCTTCTTCTTCTCATATTAAAGACGATATAGCAGGCTAAGAAAGATTATGTAATTGGATTGTATTGTCCATATAGTGAGTGCTGAAACACAGAAGATAAACCTTCAATGTTTGACTGCGATGTGCTCTTCTAAAACGAGATTATATTCTGTGCTCATACATGTCAATGGTAGTTAATTTTATATAGAGTTTTGCCTCAGTTGCCTTATGATCATTTGATCAAATGTTCCAAACTTTCCTTGTTCAATGGACCATATGTTTCTTCTCAGAGCTGCTGAATTAATACTTGGAGTTCCCTGGATTTAGGGTTGTCAGATAAAATAGAGAAGACCCAGTTAAATTTGACTTTTAGATACATATATGAATAATTTTTTAGTAGAACTATGACCCAAACATTGCATGGGCTATATGTGCAATTTTTGGAAATACTTCTACTAAAAAAATTATCTGAAATTTGAATTGATTATGTGTCACGTACTTGTATTTGCTAAATCTGGTCATCCTGACTGTGGCACACCAAATTACAGTACCACCAGTGTAAATCCACCATTCCTTACTCTTACATTTACTCTTGTGTTGCGTATGTGACATTTTTTGCAAAATGTTATATTACACTGGGACAACTGCCATAGGTGCATTAAAGAATTACATCTTTCTGTCATTGTTTGTCCTAAATTAAAGCAGGGGTTCTATCTTTCACTTTTTCAACAAAAAGAAAAAACAAGTGACTGGTTAAGAGTATAACAACATATGAATTTCTGTATAAACATTGCGAATGTTCTCTTTCAGTATTTTATTTCATTCTGCTAGGTTGCTAAGGTTGCTAAATTCAGTGACTCTTTCTATACCCCGTGGTGAATTGGTGTGTTTGTCATCCATTACTTTTGACAGTTTAAACACACTTGATTGAATATTTAATAAAAAGGACATTTGATTGTACATATTTTTCATAAAACTGGTAATGTCTCTTTCCCTACTGAGGTTGAGGGCAAATGGATATGTGATGGGTGATTTTCAACAGCAGACATCATCCCTAAGGGCCTGATTCATGTAGAACATCTGTATGGGTTGAAACTCAAAAATAGATCCTCATCTTTCCCTTTGGTGTGAATAGTTTTATTTACCAACCCAACAATAATAGATACAGCCAAGAAATTGATATCATGCTGCATGTGTTTGCCACCATGTAGCTTACAGTGCATTTTCACCTATGTTTTGTTTAATTCGAGTAACAGCCTCGTGAGTTAGACAGGTATTTCTCCATATACAGCTGAATTAATTTTACTCCTTAAACCAAGAAGTTTATGCCCCCCTGGGTTTACTCAAATTGTGTGGTGTTATTCCTTTGGAAAAGGCAACCATTGCTGAGCAAGTAAGGAGAGCTCTTTTATGAAAAAAGCATCCTGTCGTGTTATACTCATCCACATAAGGATGCTTTCTGATGTATAAAGCATGTATTGACTTTTGCTGTCTGATAATACATTAGAAGGAATGTGACACAGTGTTTCTTGTCCCTACATTTACCCTCATGTTGGCTTATGTGAGGTTAGTTGCAAAATATTATAGAGTAATAGGGCAAAATTGTGTAAATATTGCATATTTTCAAGACTTTTTTTTTTTTTGGTGAGGAAGTTTGGCTCTGAGCTAACATCTGTTGCCAATCTTCCTCTTCTTGCTTGAGGAAGATTGTCCCTGAGCTAACATCTCTGCCAATTCTCCTCCACTTTGTATGTGGGATCCCACCCCAGCATGGCTTGATGAGTGGTGTGTAGGTCTGTACCTGGGATCTGAACCCATGAACCCCGGGCCACCGAAGCAGGGTGTGAAAACTTAACCACTACACTACCAGGCCGGCGCCAAGACTTTATTTTTTAACAGCAGTTTTAGGTTCACTGCAAAACTGAGAGGAAGGTATAGAGATTTCCCATATATCTCCTCCTCCAACATACATAGCCTCCCCCATTATCAACCTCATCACCAGACTGGTACATTTATTACAATTTATGAACTTACATTGACACATCATAATCACCCAAAGTATCTAGTTTACATTAGGGTTCACTCTTGGTGCTGTGAATTTTACAGGTTTGGGCAAATGTGTATAATGTCATGTAAACATCTTATAGTACCATACAGAGTATTTTTGCTGCCCTAAAATTCTTCTGTGCTCTGCCTATTCATCCCTTCCTGCCACCCCAATTCCTGACAGCCACTGAGCTTTTTACTGTACCAGTAGTTTTGCCTTTTCAAGAATGCCCTATAGTTGGAGTCATACACCATGTAGCCTTTTCAGATTGGCTTCCTTCACTTAGAAATTGGCGTTTAAAGATACCTCCATGTTTTCTCATGGCTTAACAGCTCATCTCTTTGTGCTGAATAATATTCTATTGTCTAGATGTACTACAGTTTGCATATCCATCTGCCTATTGATGGGCATCTTTCTTGCTTCCAAGTTTTGGCAATTATGAATAAAGCTGCTGTAAACATCTATGTGCAGGTTTTTACGTGGACATAAATTTTCAACTCCTGTAGGTAAATACAAAGGAGCAAGATTGCTGGATTGTATGATAACAGTATGTTTAGTTTTGTCATAAATCACCAGACTGTCTTCCAAAGTGGCTGTACCATTGTGCATTCCCACCAGCAATGAATGAGAGTTCTTGTTGCTTCATATCCTCACCAGCATTGGTGTTACCAATGTTCTGGATTTTAGATGAGCAGTGTGTGTAGTGGTATTTCATTGTTGATTTAATTTGCAATTCCTTGATGACATCTGATGTAGAACATATTTTCATATGCTATTTGCCATCTGTATACCTTCCTGGGTGAGCTGTCTGTTAAGGTTTGACCCATATTTTACTCCATTGTTTTAGTTTCCTATCACTGAGTTTTAAGAGTTTTTTGTATATTTTGGATAACAGTCGTTTATCAGATGTGTCTTTTGCAAATATTTTCTCCTAGTCTATGGCTTGGCTTCTCACTCTCTTGACATTGTCTTTTCTCATTCATAGATGCCTATGTTCTGGATGTAACCTCGTGTAGCAGAAGAGGCAAGGGAGTTCTCTGGGGTTGCTTTTATAGGGACACTAATTCTATTCATGAAGGCTCTACCCTCGTTAACTAATCATATTCCAAAGGCCCCATCTCCTAATATCATCACATTGGGCATTAATATTTGACATGAAGTGTAAAATGGCATGAGTATGGCCATTCTTTCTTAAAAGGTATTATGTACTCCAATATATCATCCTTCAATCAAACCAGCTAATGTTCTAATGGTTCGCCTGGTGTCTGCCCATAGCAGTCATGAATCTCCCTTGCTTCATGCTCAGTGTAAGTGTGTATCTCTGCAACTATTGCATTAAAGGAGTTGGAATATCCTGCCCACTTAGGAAAAATTTCAGTGCTAGTCATTACAGTGGTGTGAGCCTGAGATTTATGACCGGATTAACCAGGAAGTCCTCCCACCCAAAGGAAAGATAGCAAAAGCCAGAGCACCATTTGGGCAGCAGTCTTCAAACCTTCTTTGTGGTTACTCAAACTGTGACTATCTCCAATTTCTCCTAACTAATAGTCAATACATTGAAGGACCATTTGTTGCTAAGCTGACCATCCACTTTGGTCAACATGTTTCCTACTGATTCCTATAGACTTCCTACAAATTCCATTAATCAACTTCCAATGCCCTCATACTTTCTCTTCCAGAAAGCCATGTCTTTGTCACTATCCTTTCCCATGTTAATTACACTAAGAAAACTTGCTATTTAAATGAATTCTATAGTGAAGTTTTGGCAAAGTCATCTTTCTAATCCTCTACTACACTTGAGTACACGTGTTTTTGTTTTTGTTTGTATCAGGAATACATAAAATTGAGACATAGCCGCAGATGTTCTTAAAGGTCATCTCACTGAGTTGAAAGAACACATTTCAAAACTCTGAGAATTACATTCTATTAAGTGCATCTTATCACATTGACTTATTCTTGAAAAGAAAGGTATACAACTCTTGGTCTTGCCACATGTCAGAAAAGTGAGGTGCATTTGGGACCATTATCAATGTTATCAAAAGTAATATATAGTTTTTAATAAAACGGGTGAAAATGACTGTTGAGGTGTCATCCTGCAGCCAAATCAATGTCCTATTTTGTAGGTGCTCACTGCTGAAAAGGACATTTGTGAGTTCTTCCCTCAGAGCGGGGACACTTTGTCAAAGATAATATAGCACAATATGAGGTGTTAAGAAGCGTTAGAAGAGGGCAATAATGTAATTTTCAGCTTATCATTTGTCCAGTGCTTCTTTGTGATATAACCTTTGTTTCTCCCTCTTCTGCTTGAACAGTTACTCATGTTTTCCTAAATGAGAGTTGGAGTAGACTTCAGGGTGTTTTAGGATGCGGCTCAGCCGACATGAGTCAGTCCTCCCTCTTGAAGTGGTTGTATGAATAAGGACAAAGTGCAGGAAAACAAGATGTTCTAAAGATCATTTTCTTTCAATGCATTTGCTCTGTTTGCTATAATTTGCCGCTATTGACAGATGGTAGTAGATCTGTTATGAACACTTGTGCTTTAGTTAAATTTGATCTGGGGTATTTCAGGGCCTCTTTTGGGAAATCACGGTTTGATATGGGTGCCCCTTCCTAGCTCAGAACAGAGAATAGGAGAAAATAATAGAAACTGCCTACATTTTTGCTTTATTTTGTGAGGTTGTTTTCAAGTGGGACACCAGATAGGCTGTCGGAAAACAAGGAATTTAAAGATCTCTTTTCTGTCTTCTATAGGCACGTATCATGATTTGAAATGAAAAGGAACAGAATGAAAAATATGATACTCAAAGAATACTAACGGGGAGGCTGTCAGTCATCTTTACAGACGGGAAATAACATTATTTATTTTATTGGTTTCTAAAAGTGCAGTCTGCTGAGGTTGCTGCAATAGAAAGTTATGGATAATTCTCACATTCAAAGAATGAATGTGTAGGGAGAACACTGGCATCCTCCCTGGGTCTTTTCAAACTGAGTCCACCTATCCCTAAGATCTATTATCTGTGAGAAAACATCCTTGTGGCTGTGAGCCACT
This sequence comes from Equus przewalskii, assembly GCF_037783145.1. Taxonomy (NCBI): domain Eukaryota; kingdom Metazoa; phylum Chordata; class Mammalia; order Perissodactyla; family Equidae; genus Equus; species Equus przewalskii. The sequence continues at coordinate 89,918,382 of NC_091837.1, read as the reverse complement.
GCTGTAAATGAGTGGTATGATTAATGCACCAATATGTTATATTTGAAAACATTGAAGTCCTTTGGGAAGAATGTATGATTTGAATTTGGAGTTCTCAAACTGCTAATAGTGGTGGTGGGGGTAGGGGTGAGGGAGCTCATGTCAGTATCACCTGGGAATTTCTTTAAATATTACAAATGCCAGCCTTGACTACAGACCTTTTGATTCAGAATAACTGGAGGTGAGTCCAGGCATGTTTATTTTCAAAAAGATACAAAGATTATACTTCTCTTCAAAATTATTTGTTAAGGTTGATAAAGACCATGAAATGTACTTGAAAGATCATGTGTTAGAAATACAGTGAACATCTACTTTAACTAATGGTGGACTAGGAAAATTAAGAAAAATGTTTTTGCTAAGAACAGCTATAAATCTAGATGAAATATATTAACCTCCTCAAAAGTTACTATAAGCTAATAAGATAGGGAAGAATCACAGGGCCAAAAACTGTGAAGAAGATGAGAACCCACAGAGGTAATGTGAGAATTCAAGCTATTTGATTGACAGCATTTGCCTGGCATTGCTTTTTGGCAGCTTAGTTGGCTGAAGGTGGCGAGTGAAAGCTCAGGGCCTACCCATGAGGGAAAGCTGATAAATAGCACTCCCACTTTCACTGACACCACAAAGGTACATACTTCAGGAAACAGCAAACTGTAGTTAAACCACCTTCTTTTATAGGTTTTTTAGCATTATTTTTTTGCACTTTGGAAAGGCTTGGAAAACCTCCAATCTTGAACATGGCTTAGGGTTGTTCTGAAATAATATCCCTCGGTAACTGATAATAGTGAACTCAAAACCTCTTCATAGTAAAATAGCTTCACTATGAGCCTCAAATTATCTCTACAAGCATTTTTTAATGATTCTGTCTGACACAGAGGCAAAAATAACTAGGCACATAAGCAGTCTAAAATCTTTGAATGAAAAAACAGCAAAAGATAAGTAATAGACTCAGTGTGTTAAAATAAATTAAAAGCAAGTTAACTATACATAAAGTGAAAACTGTGAAAAGAGACAATGCAGATTTAAAGAAATTTCAAATACAACTTTAATAAATAATGCAAGACTCCAATTGAAAACTCAATACGGGAGTTTAAAGACATATTAGACATGGCTGAAAAGAGAATTAGTGAAACAGCAGCTAGATCAAAAGAAATTTCCTGTGGAGAAAAAGGAAAAGACAAAATAATGAAAAATTATAGAAGATAGAGATGAAGAGGATCCAACATTATTTTCATGAAAGTGCTAGAATGAATAAATGAGAGAGGATCAGGAAAACTTGCTCTGAAGCCAAGGCTGAAGGATGTACTTGAGATTGATGAAATTTGATCTGCTAGTAACTCTGGGTTGAAAAAATAAAAAGGGAAAGTGGCAAATAGGTGGGTAACTATAACTTAATTTAACTGCACAATGTAATAACACTAAATGGCGTTTAACAAATAGTGAGTTAAAATAAATGCCACCAGTGGTATACAAGTCAGGAAGAGATAAATAGGATTAATGTTCTCAGTTTCTTGTATTGTCCTTGGGGTGTGTACAGGCATTGATTAATATTAAATTTTGAAAAATTAAAAAGTTGGCTGTGATTTACATCATAGTAACAAGATGAAACAATACATACCAAGAAAAGAGTAAGGAGAAAGTTAGTGTAGATATATTACTATATGATAACATAGGCTTTAAGGCAAAAAGAATTACTGGACATCAACACGTGTCACCACATAATGATAAAAGATTCAGCTTCACCAGAAATATAACACAATTTTAATGCTATATTCTTCTAGTCATATTATCTCAAAATATATAAAGCAAAAATTGATAGAACTACAAGGAAAAATAAACCATTCCAGAATCATAGTTGAAGGTATTAACACGTCTTCTTCAGATTGGGAAAACCAGTGGAGAGAAGCATCCAGTGAGAACATAGATGTGTAAACAATAAAATTAACAAACTTAGCCAACTGAACAGATGTAGAAAACTACCCACAACTGCAGAATACACATTTTTCTAATGCATGAGAAATATTTATAAATAACAACCTTTAAAGCCCTGAATGGTGGTATATCATTGGCTGGCCTTCAGGATGAGCTTATATCCCGGGTGAGAGAGAAGAGGAAGAACAGATATCTTGCTTTTTAAGTTTTTGTAGTAGTGATGTCAGAAATGAATAGTTTAATATCAGAACATTTGTTGGGGAAGTTGGATGCAATTATAACCTCATTCCAAGTACATCCTTCAGTAGGTATGAGCTGCACCTCAGACACATTTAGGCACATTGTTGCTAGGAATCCTGTGATTGCTCTCATGCTATCATAGAATATATACATATAAATACATATATATATTTCCTTATAAATACCACATATTGTAATGTTATCTTATCACAGACAACGGCTAACAGAAGAGTTTTTCACTATTTTTCTTTTAATGAAGTTTTAATAATTATAACAGGTCACTAATTATCTCTTATTTCCCTATCTGCAACCCAGTTCAGAATCCATTCTAAGGAGTGATTTTGCATGATGAAAGAGCTCTTTGCAAATACACTCTCAACACTTTTCATATTTAAATAATGGGTACTGATAATGATTCCCTTAGAACACTTCCAATGGTGTCTCTCATTTGAAACTTTGATAGCATCTGGCCCATATACAAATCCTGTGTAGAAGTCGGTGAGGACCTGCCAAAGAGGTTAGGATGTGAATCATGTTGACAGATGGTTGGAAGAGCGTTTTCAATTACAGAAAGCAAGGAACTAACGAATAGAGCTGCATAAACAGAGGGTTACTGGAACCAAGGATCTTATTTGGAAATTGTTGCTTGTAACAATGGTGTGAACGCGCCTAGGAATATGAATAACACAGAAAGTCAATAATTCAAGCAAAAACCCTTTTTTCTTGAAGCATACCTTTTTAGTCTCATTTGGAATTTGAAAGATGACATTTCCTCCAGGAAATTTATAAGGAGTTTAAAATATTTGCTTCTTGAAAGAAAATTCTTCCTTATGACTTAGAGTTTTTTCCTCTCTAAGAAATGGTGGTAATATTTTCTATTTTGAGTTAAATGATTCAGGCCAGTACTCTTTTTCTTCTGTCCTTCCTCCCTCCCTCTCTCTCTCTTTTTCTTCCTTTTTTATTATATGTCAAGTCTAACCATTATAAACTTTATAGTCATTTGATTTATTGTTACAACTTGATTCAGATGTTCTTATATTCAAGACTAAATCTTTCCTTCTGTTCACGGAAATGACACTTCTGTACAGGCAGAGAAGAAGAAAGTTTGGAAGTCACTAACCTTTGAGTTTAGTATTTGAAACAGATTTTGAAAGATAAAGGCGTGGAAGTGTCCTTCAATTTGTCTCCAAGGTAATGCTTTTAGTAAGCTCTGCCCAAGCAGCAAACCATTCTCTGAGTTGGTAATAGTCTCTCATTTTGTAAAACTAAGACTTCCGAGAAACTTACAGATTGAGGGTTTATAAGACGTGGCTTGGAAGAGAGCAGAGACGAAGGAAAGAGTGGAGGCTTCTGCATCAGAACCTCAGGGTTTGAATTCTGGCCTTCAGATTTTCCGTGTTTTGGACAATCACTAACCTCAATACAGCTCAGTTTTTGAGTCTGAAAAACAGGAGTAATAACCTCCATGAGAATAAATCTAGCGGTGATGTATGTGGAGGCATTGTATAAATGGTCAATGGAAATTTTCACAAGCTGTTCTGGGTGAGAAAGTCCTCTTTCCCGTTAGTCAGTCTTTCTTCCATGCTCACTGTTCTCTTCGTTCTTTGTACAGACATCTGTGATTGCTTTTGCTTTTTGATAAAAGCAGGGATAACAGTATCTATCACAAGGTGTCACTGTGATGATTAAATGGAAAGAAAGGAAAGCTCTCTCCCCTGGGTTCGGCTCAGAGCAAGGGCTCGGCAGTTTCTAGCAGCTGCTAGTGCGGCCCTTTTCCTGTCACTGTGATTGTCATCACAGTATTCACATTTTTGTTATTTACACATCTGTTTCCCATTTATGTGGCTTGCCCTCTGAGGGCAGGCGCTATGTGTCATTCGAAAGTGTTTGCCAAACTTATTTTGAGCGAGTGAGCAAATCTCAATTCTTAAAGTTGTGGTTTATGGATTATTGTGTCCTAAGCAAGTACGACCTTCCCTAGGAGGAATTGGAATTATGGGGACAGAATGTGGAGGATATAGCAATTGGCAGGTCCCAGATTTGCTGACTGTATCCAAGCTGCGTGGCGCATCTCCAGACACCACGCCGTTCAAGATGTTCAATATTTTAGCCATGCAGGAGAGGTGGGTGGCAGATAGAGCCCAGTGTATAACTGTTTTCACGTCTTCATTTAAATGCAAGCTTGAATTTCAAAGACAGACATTCGTTCATATCAACAAAGGATAGATTTCACTGACAAAAATGAATGCTAAAAACACCATCTCAGAGAATCATCACACTGCAAATGTTTCACTGCTTGATACTGTTTTCCATCAGCTGCAAAGACATTTACAAAAGCATGGGGGCCATAATAGAATGTTCTGGCAGAATATTATCTATCCTCTCCTCCAGGGACAAGATACTTGTGAACACAATCGATTTTACTTTGAGCTACACGCAGAGGCCAAATTAGTCAAATTACATTTTGAGGCAAGTTTTAATGAGGATGTTCTTATTAAATGTTGATATACAGAAAAAATGTCATCACAAATAAAGATATTTTAGTTTGAATGTAAATCACTTGTTGTATGAAATCAACCTGACCTACAATTTCTGTTGTTCATATTGTCCTTATAAAGTGAAAAATTAATAAACTGTTTTAATAGCAGGTTTAACCAGCACATACATTCCACGGTACACCATGAACTGGGAATTGGAAGGTAGTACATACGCTTGTGTTATCAACAGAAGTACGTGCATGTGTATGTATGTTAAAATACACATTTTAAGGTTTTATATTATGCCAGATTCATTTTTTTTCAAGGGGATTTATCTAATAAATAGAAAAAGAAAGGAAGGAAGGGAGGGAGGAAGAAATGAAGGAAAGGGAAAAAAGAAGAAAAACAATTTCTTAAGGAGTAAAATGAGAAAATAATTCAAGAGTGGGGACTATTACTCAGGTTTTAACATTATAGAGTTTTAAATAAAGCTTAATTTTTGTAAGACAACATATGTATATTCCACAGATATGCTGACATCTACAGATATCCAACGATGCACAAATTGATCAAATGAAAGTGTCAAAATTCTGTCTCAAGAAATAGCACTTTGTTTATGCTCTGTGTGTTAAAAATATTTTGCTTCTTGTTAAAGATGAATGAACTGCTTTAGGATTCTTCCAACTCTAAACAACAATGCAGAACAATCTATCCTGTGCCATCAAGACAGACTGAAATGACAGGCTGGAATTTGTTACTAAGTGTTGAACAATTAATTCAACACTCTGAAATCAAAATGACCAAGGAGACATTTCTTGATCAAACATGATTATAATTGATGTACTCATTGATGACCACAATGCTTTTTGAGATAATGAGATGCTTTTGTGATTATTGATTAAAAAACCCCCCACAAATCTGCCTGTATTTTTAGAAATAAAGTCTATTCTCTCATTGTCCCTACAGATATACTTCAGCAGAATTGGAATGAGACTTGTAACTTACATATTTTTAAAAAGCTAACCAGATAACTATGGCTATCAACCCAAGTTTAAGGAATCATAACCCAAATACATAAAAACTAGTTTTTGTGTACATACTCCTTTTCTGTTAGCATTGCAGTCTTATGCTCTGGGGACAAGAATCCTCCAGCCACTTGGTGTAACTTGGTGTTACTCAAATCCTTTCTAGATATCTCCAAGCTTCACTTAGAGAAAAAATGACAACAACAAAGTACAGTCAATCCTCACTTCACAGATTCTGTATTTGTGAAATCTCCTCCTTGATAAAATTTATCTGTAAACCCCAAATCAATACTCGTGGTGCTTTCACGGTCATTCTTGAGTTTGTGCAGAGTGGTGGTAGAAAATTTGAGTCACCTGACACACACGTTCACAGATGCTGTGCACAAGGCTACACTTTGTCTTCTTGTTTCAGCTTTTATACTGTAAACACGTGTCTTTTTCTTGGTCTATTCAGTGTCACGTTTTTCTCATTTTTGTGCTTTTGGTTGGTGGCTTTGCATTTAAAATGTCACCAAAAGTACTGCTGAAGTGCTGTGTGGTGTTTCCTAAGCTCAAGAAGACTGAGGCGACACTTACAAAGAAAATGCATGTATTAGAGAAGCTTGGTTTGTGCGCGAGTTATAGTGCTGTTGGCTGGAAGTTGAAAGTTAATGACTCAACAGTATCTATTGAATAAGTTGTCTTTAAACAGAAACACACGTAAAACAAGTTTATGTATTGATCTGTTGAAAAAAAATGTGGCCAGAAGCTCACAGGAACCTAATCTAGTATTTTCCTTGTGAGCGATGGTTCAGGGTTTGCTAATTCAGTGTTGATGGTGACTTCAGTGAGAACCGACTGTTTATATTAAATAAATTTGCCTCACATCCTAAATTAAGCTAAACATAATTTAATGGCTTGTTGGTGATTCTTAAAGACTCTTTAGCATTTAAAAAACACAGTCCATTGAGAAATTTATATAAAACTATAATCTGCACTTGAATAAATATGTATTTTTATCTATAACAATTGCACATACATTACTTTAAATCTGTCTTATTTATGTAAGAACAGTATTTTATTTTTATCACTAGAGTAATAATAATAATTAGTTTTTGGTAACAGTATTTGATGAAAAATTGCTAGGTGTCCAGGATAGTGTATAACATACACACGCATTTTTCCATTTAATCTTTGCTACAATTGTGGGTACTCTTATTAATGCCACTATGCAGGTGAGCACATGAAGGCACAGAGAGTTTCTGAGACTTGCCCCAGGCACATTGCTAGTGAAAGATAGACCTAGAATTATACATGAAATATTTATAAATACACCCACATATGAAGCAGATTAAACACGTATTGGAATAACGACTTTGATGCTAGTCACCTTAGTAGAATGGAATCCCAGTGAAAGAGGATCCTTTACTGTCCTTGTTATCTTGGCTTCCTCAGGGTCTTGTGCAAACTCTGGCAGATGAGAACTTAGCGCAGACTTAAACATATAATTGGCTTTGTGTTGGATGGAAAGCTGAGTTTAAGCCCACAATAAGTGCTTAACGTTACATCTTCTTGTCAAAAAGATAAACAAATCCTAGATGACTATAATGAGAAGAACGTTAGTCCTTTTTCTGGCAATAAATAGCATTGTCAATACTGGAAGTCACTGAATCAATCTTAGTCACATATTTTGATCTATGAAATGGGAAACTATTATCTGTACCTTACCTTCACTCCAGGATACTTATGAATATCAAATGATATACTAGTTTCAAATGCAATTTCAAATAATTAGGAGCATTCATCGTCATCGTCATCATCATCATCTTCATCCAGTAGTTTCTATCATTTTGCCATTGCTTCATTCAATGTTTAGAGTTTGAAGATTTCTTTTTTAAGTTCAAATATTATTCTTGATATTTCAGGGTTTTCTACTGGTCTTTCCTGAACTTACGTGAATTGAATAATTTCTAAGACATGTCTTTAAAATTAAAAAGAGGGCTTTCAGTAATTTGTATTTTGTATGTTTTCTCTGAGTTAATTTTAGCCTAATTTCTCACGTCATTTTTGATTACTTATCACCCAAAGCACATCTGAATTTGGCATTAATTACCTCCTTGATCAACCATCTCAAGAAGAGATTAAGATTTTCCTAATAGAGGACCACCTTGTATCAGAATAAAATACATTAGCAAAGAAAAGCAGTGATACGTTTGTTGTTGTGTATGTAGCAATCAATGGAATAAAACTTTGCTTTAGAGATTTAAAAAATTTCTTTATAAACTCAACTTGAGTTCACTAGATGACACTTAAAATTCTGGCTTCATCTTCCCCTAACGTAGATGGTTTAGCTTTTCAAATGGCTGGTAGGAAAATTTAAGAGCTACATTTTAGATTAGAGCAATTTATTTCACTTTTATGATGTGATACATTTTAGTGCTTGATAAGCTCAATGAGAAAAGAGTCTTGTGTGAAGCATTTACTCAATAAATATTGATGTGAGTTGATTTACAACATTGTGCCCTGTCAGCTCTTTATGTTTTAGGAAAACAAATTTAAAACAGTAACTGTTAAAGAATTTTACTTCTAAGAGCATGCTTGTCTTAGTCCACAGACTGGGTGGCTTATAAACAACAGAAATTTATTTCTCACAGTTCTGGAGGCTGGAAGTCCAAGGTCAAGAATCCAGCAGGTCTGGTGTGTGGTGAGATCCTGCTTCCTTGTTAATAGACAGCTATCTCCTCCATGTAACCTCACGTGGCAGAAGGGGCAAGGGAATTTTCTGGGATTTCTTTTATAAGGACACTAATCCCATTCGTGAAGGCTCTGCTCTCATGACTTATCACCTCCCAAAGGCTCTTCTTCCTAACACCATCACACTGGGCATTAGGATTTCAACATACAAATTTGGGGGGGATATAAGCATTCAGTCTATAGCAATGACGGATACTTAATTGTCTTCTTTTCCCTTCAATTTGTGTATTGTTTGGCAAATAACATCCAGCTTATGTATTATTCTTATCCTGCTCCTCACATGGCTTTTCCTGTGTAACCAGATGAAAATTTACGAGATTTGAAAACATTACCTGTCTCTGCCAAAAAGTCCTTATCTTTCGTTATGTCGCTGGTCAAACACAGATTCTAAAATGGTCTTTCATACAACAAAATGAAAATGAAAGTCAGTCTTGTCAACTTACCCACTCATTACCCCACTGCCTGTTGAGAGAAGCAATTCTATAAGCCGTAAGAACTACAGAGCCAAAGTCTGAGATAAGCTCCCAACTTCTCTTAAAGTAGTGTTGCTTTAGGTTATACAATTTTGACAATCCTAAGGGTGTAGGAGAATCAATTCGTGTTGATATACATCAATTGAACACCTGTTCTGCATAGGCATGTGGTAACATTATTCAACATTCAATCAATATGTACTGAGCTGTATCATGAGCTAATGATTGTTACACTCACTGGAGATATACACCTTTGGAGGTTGGAAAAGAATGGAATAACAAAAGAGACGGAGAGGTAGCCAGACAGGCAAATACGGAAGAGTGCAATGTCACGGAAGACAAGTGGTCAAAGTACTTCAAGGAAGGCTCAAAGAGTGATCACCTGTGCCAAATAGAGAGATTGAGGAAGATGGAGACCGAAGATTGCCTATTGGATTAGGCAAGATGGGACTAACTGATGACCTTGAAAAGAGTGTTTCAGTGGAGAGTGGTCCCAGGGTTTGATTACAGTGGTTTGAGAAGAAAAGTTAAGAAAACGAAAACCTAGAATAGGCTACACATTCTAGAAATACTCTTTCCTTATGGAAATTAACAGGAGCAGAGAAACGGAATGGTAGATTTAAGGTGACCTGGGAACAGAAGAGATAATTTTTCAAGAAAGAAGAAATTAAACCCTGATTGTAACTTATAGAACTGATACAGTAGACAAGGAGGAATTGATGTAGAGAGAAAGGGGTGTTTGCAAGAGGAAAGATATTGGGTATGGGAGAAGGGATGAGATGGAGTACACAAGTAAGAAAGCTGATCTTTGCTTACCGAGTAACTGATAGTACAAAAAAAAAAAAAACAAGTATGAGTACAGTACAAGACAAAAAAGTAAGAGTGTAACAGACTACTACAGCACAATCAACCAAGTTGAACTACTTACTGAACACTCTACCCAATAGCAGTGGAGTATATATTCTTCTTAAATGTGCATGGAGAAATCAACAAGGCTGTCCATATTTTGGGCCATAAGACTAATTTAAACAAATATAAAATAATTGAAATCAGACCAGAGTTTGTTCTGTGAGCACAAGAGAATTAAGTTAAAAATCAGTAACATAAAGGTATCTGGAAAATACCCTAAATAGTTAGAATTTTTTACAAAAATACATTTTAAAATAACCCACAACTCCAAAAAAGAAATCAAGAAGTTAGGAAATGTATTGAACTGAATGCCATTGAAAACAAAATTATGTCAAAAATTGTGCAATGCAGTTAAAGCAGAGCTGAGAAAGAAATTTGTAGGTGTGGACACATATTAGAAAAAAGAAAGAACCAACCTCAATAACTTAAGCTTCTACGTTATGAATATTTCAGAAATAGAAGAGCAAAATAAAATCAAGGCAAGTAGAAATAAGGATATAATAAAAATAAGAGTGGAAATTAATAAAATAAAAATGGATAAAAATAGAAAAAAATCAATAAAACCAAAAACTGGCTTATTGAAAATATCAATAAAATTGATTGACCTCTAGTTATAAAAGCAGAGGAGATACAAATTACCAATATCAAGAATAAAAGAGGGAACATTATTATTAAATGATCAATTAATATTAATTATTAATAAGCATTCTAGAAAAGTCTAATCTAACCTATAGTGAAAGCAGATCATTTGTTACTTAGGGCCAGTGGTACCATTGATTGACCTTAAAGGGGGACCAGGGAACTTTTGGGAGTGATGCAAATGTTCTATGCACTGAATGTGGTGATGGTGGTGGCACTAGTCAAACTCATTGAACTATATTCTTAAATCATGTCCATCTTATTTTATGTAAATTGTGTCTCATTAAAGTTGATTTTAAAAGTCTTGGTCAAAAGCACATTGTTGCTCTAACAATATCATCTCCCAATTTATGTCAGTGACATTTTATAAATCAAAGTCACATGCAAAAATAAATGAAAAGAATCAGAAGCAGGGGCACCTACAGTCCACTTGGCTCCACTTTGAGAGGTTTGGTGTGAAGTTTAAGAGGGACTTAAAAGAATAATATCATGAATAGAAAGCTATGAATTTTTTTAAAGAGTTGACTTAAGCCTATACTTCCTAGAAAGATTATGGTTGAGTTTTGTTTCTCCTGCTAATTCTGCCTGTTTTACTGTGAAAAAGCATCAATAAGAGCCTTGCCCTAGTTAAAGTTCGAGCTCAGCCTTCCGGTGCCCTGAGTTAGGATTTAGACTTGAATGAGAGCCTGCTGCCTGACTTGCTTTTTCAACCCTCACCGTAACTTATGTGTGTTCAGCCTGCCCAGGGCAAGAAGAGCAGAGTCTCTAACAAGGTGAAATCACAGGCTGGTTGTTGGGTTTAGTTCTGGAAAAATAAGGCAATCTTCTTCTTACTTCATCTATGTTCTCAGTGAAATGATAAATGAGGACATCAGCTGAGAGGAGGGAGAGATGGACAGGCTGTGAAATTTTCATCTCAGTGAGTAGAGATATTAGTTGACTATGGAATTGTCCAATGAGCCAGGTGATGCTGAGGAAGCACTTGAAATGTGTGTCCATAACTTTAAAATGGGACATATCAGCATGATTATGTGTTTTACTTAACTACACTCAGTCTTATGGGTATAGGCTTGGAGTAGGCAAAGGAACAGAGAGGCCAGGCTATTGGAGGGTTGTGTGCTGGGCAATTCAAAATAAGAAAGATCCCTCCTCACAACAAAACTGCAATTTATTCAAAGACACACCCACACAAATATATTTTTGTTGTTATGAATAATTCTCATTTCGTCCTGGGTCAACAATTACGATTATCCTACAAAAAAGTGGGATCTTTCTCCTGCAGAACTTTTCTCTGAGCAGGCTGGTTTGGTCAGACACCAGTATTTTCTGTAATAATAGAAGTTTCTTCTCATTTTCCACACTTTTACTGGCTTCATATTCTTCCTTAACCATCTGAAGTTTTTTTTATGTTATCACTATCACTATCTTCAGCATCTCTGGAATAGCTCTTAATTACATTACCGTCTGTGCATCCCAGGAAACCCCAGCAAGAAATGGCTTCATTTTGCTTTCAGAGCTTTTCAAGCCACTTAATCTGATTATATTTTACTTTCATGCAGCTGAAACATCATAAATACTCATAATGCTGACCTTTAGTTGCATAACAAAGACACCATACATTTTATTTTAAATCCTAATAAGATCTCTTAGATTCCAAATGTCATATTTTTGGACTGGCAGCTTTAAGTCACCAAAAGAATTACTTGGATGTTTAATTAGGTTTTAAAACATGGCACCAAGTTAAGATAATCCAAAAGAAAAATGTACTCTAATTAAATTTTAGAATGCCCAGTTAAAATGAATTTTTGAGAAGTAACTTATTTGGTGTAGGAAAATTCAATCTTGACTAATCCCATTAAAATAATAAAAAGAAATTTGTTTTCCTAATTTAAGAAAAAAAAATCCCAAAATGTTTTTTTTTTTTAAAGATTGGCACCTGGGCTAACAACTGTTGCCAATCTTTTTTTTTTTTTTCTGCTTCATCTCCCCCAACCCCCCCTGCACATAGTTGTATATCTTAGTTGCAGGTCCTTCTAGTTGGGAGATGTGGGATGCCGCCTCAACATTGCCTGAAGAGCGGTGCCGTGTCCGTGCCCAGGATCCGAACCCTGGGCCGCCGCAGCGGAGCGCACGAACTTAACCACTTGGCCACGGAGCTGGCCCCCCAGCTCCGTTTTTTAATAAATGGATTTTTCAAGCAGATTTTTACATGGGAAAATGAGTTGATAAAAATATAATAAAACTTTTTATTGTTGAATATTTTAAAATTGTGATTAAGTTTTATTACAGTCTTACATTTCTGACTTTGATCACACCTAAAACCAACTGATATGTAATAAAAGCATAAAGACTATTCATTTCCAAAATCTTTGTCTTGGTTAGAACTTGCAAATGCTAAAAAACAGGAAAGGATATTTTCTTAACAAAATGCCAGAGCAGATAGCAATCAGTAGAAAATGAGCTTATTGTAGTTACTTTCGTCCCTCGTTATAACTAAAATAATTTCACCTTTAATAAATAGGAACCTGATGAAGAAAATAATTCTAGGATTTTAGAAAAAAATTTCAAGTTAAATTCATTAATTAACCACCATTAATGACTATGAATAATTTAATCAATACCTCATAGTTATGTTGGCAGATCTCTAAGAAAATATATTTACATGTATCATGGCTTATTATAAAATTGTTAACATGTTAGGACTTTGACAGTCTAAATACAAATAGTTAAAATATCCTCTTGAAGTAATTAGTATAAAGGTAGCATAATTCACTCGTTTTAAGAGAGTATTTGAAGAATTAGAAAAAATATGTCACAAAGCTTAGAAATCCAAGAGAACATGCAACTTCACAACGAATTCTATATTCCTGAGATTTCATGGGGAGCTGTAAGCCGCTGTGACCAATTTGAAATCTGGTGTGAGCCTTTGGCAATGACACTCATCTGGTATTTCGCTGCCTTTAGACACTTGGACTTCAGGATGTTCCCTGCTCCTGAAGGCTTTACTCCTGCTGAGGGCAATTTTGCTCTGCTCCTTGGCCCAGGTGCAAACACTTTGTCTCACCAAGAGGTAAATTGAGACCCTCAGACCTGACATGCTCAACTTGCAATGGTTCATAATGTGGGAAAAGTCCAAGAATTTCCGCTATGAAAAGAAAACAATGCAAGACTTGAGGGCAAGTCTTTTCTTCCTGAGGCCTCAGCCATCTTCATGAATTGGTCACTGCCCACATAATAACTGAGAGGTCCAAACCTCTTACCTGGAAGGAAAGACGGCTTACAAGACCCGCCACCTGGCCAGAAAGCCTTGCTCACCGATGAGACAGCTGCCCAAGGCTGCTCACCTAACACTGCTGCAGCCACACGTCACCAGGAGGACCTGACTCTGAGTGCCTGTGACCAGAGTTTTCACCATGACGTTGACGAGAGGGCACCTTTGCACACAGGGGTTATTAGGTCCGATCTTTGGGCCTTTTGCATAACTTTCATTTCTTTGTGAGGATTTTTCATTTCTTCATCTAAGAGAATTCATAATTCTTTCTTGGAGCATTACAATGATGACTGCTTTAAAATCCTTGTCAGATGACTCTAACATCTGATTCTTTTTGATATTGGCCTCAGTCGAGCGTCTTTTCCCATTCATGTTGTGCTTTTCTGGTTCTGGGTATGACATTTGCCTTTCAATTGTATTCTGGACATTTTGGATGTGATGTTAGGAGACTCTTGATCTATTTAAATCTTCTATGTTAGCAGCTATTTTCACTCTATCCAGGTTTAGCTTGTAGGTCTTGGCATACTTTTAGGGGCTTCACCTCCAACAATAATTTAGTTTTCAGAGCTCTTGTAATATTTTTCTGTCATGCTTCATCCTTCTGGTGCCCCTGAGTTTCCCATTTCAGTCTCTGCAGGTGCATTTCGGTGGGATTTAAAAAGAAAATGCAGATCCTGGTTTACTTTCTGATGCTAGATGCAGGTCAGGGAGATACTGGCCCTGTGTCATTTTCTGCTGTTGGGTGGAGGATCTGGGGACATCAGGCCAGCGGGCACTGTGGGTGCCAGAAAATGGGGCACACATGCTGCCCAGTGTGGGGCCAACAGTGATAGGTCCCTGTCCAGGTTCTGCTGATGTTGACACTGCTGGCAGATCCAGTCGCCATTGAGCTGGACAGGGCGGGTGCCCACTCACTGCTATGCGTGTCCAGGTGTGGATCAGATATGGATTTCTCCATGGGGTCTCTGCTAGTCTGCTTCTTTCCTGGAACTTTGTCAGGGAAAAAAGCCAGACACATACATCTGAAGTTCTAGAAATAATAAATCTGATGTCCAGTAATAGAAATCAGAACAGTAGTTGTCCTGGGGTGGGGGAGTGATGATGCTGGCTGGTGAAATAGAAATTGGTTGGAGAGAGACCTGAGGGAACTCTCTGGAATGAGGGGAATGTTCTATCTCTTCTTTGAGATGGTGGTTATATGGCTGTATCATTTGTCAAGACTTATAAAAATGTATCTAAAAATGTATGAATTTTATTATACGTCAATTATGTCACAATTGAAAAGTGATGAAAGTTTAAATAAAAGTGGTCTGAAGAATTGGCAGGAAGTTGAAGGACTTACTAACTGAGTTAATAAACCAGGCTGTTTAGACCTCATCCTTGTGGTGACAGAGATACACTGGAGCATCTGAAGCTGAGTTTGCTGCAGTGAATTACACACTTCAGAGAGGTAACTCCCATGGCAACATGGAGAGCAGCCAGTGAGCTCTAAGCGCAGCGCACAGGAGAAATGATGGGAAGCTCAGGGAAGGAGCGGCCATGTGCATCGCAAAGCCCAGAAGGTTTGGATGACATTTAATGGACTTGGTAATTGATTGGATGTTTAAGATAGAGAAAAGGGAGGTGTTTGGAAGGCTCCCAGTTGCCTGTTTGGACGAGTTGGTGAAATGCTGCATGTAGTTGAAGCAAGGAGATGTAGGAAGCAGGGTGGGGTGAAAACCAAGATGAGATGAGTGAGGCACAAGATTCCAAAGGGCATCAAAACCTCAGTAATCAAAGGCAGGATCAGAAGAGGGCATGTTTGAGCGTGAAGATCGTGGATTTAGTTTAGACATATTGATTTCCAAGTGTGGAAAAGATTAGGTCTAAAGGCAAAGAGAGGTTTGGCTTTAAATTTTGTGCAATGTTTAATCCTTTCAGATAGCACAGAAGGAGGGTAGGTTGAAGCCGATCCTAGACAGCTGGCCTTAATACTGTGCGTTGACATTACGTACAAAGTTTTTCCAAAGAGGTTCTTATTAGCGTCTCCGTGTGGTGCATGACTCAACAGGTTAAGAATCACTAGAGCATGTTCTGTTGAAGCAGAGGGAAGGTGAGGAAACTGCATGTAAAGAGCTTGATTATATTTTTAGTAAAACAGGAAGCAAGGTCGGTTGAAAGTGAACCAATGGAAATGCATTAGGGAGGCAGAAGAAAGTCAAAAGAGTTTAGAACAGCTGCTGTGGAGAACTAGAAAGAGAGTCAATTTAAGATAATCAAAGAGACTGGTGTGTATCATTGAGGGCTCAGTTGAGTAACTCCAAAAGCAAAAAGTTTTGTATAGTGGCATCGTGATTGAATAGATATATATCTTCTCTGTGTGACCTCTTTGAAGTAAATAAGACATTTGTACATGTAAGTTGATTTGTTCCCTAAAATTGGAGTCACATAATTTTATATCCCTAACTTGTATTAGAATGATGAAGCCAAATAATAACTTTCTATTAGAGCATATTTTAGTATCCCTGAAAATATTGACATTAAAAGTCCTTAAACACTTGATAAAGCAAACAATTTCTTTTAACTAAATACTTCACCAACCCTGCAAATGTCACCGGTCAAGCTCGCAGTGTTATGGATTTAAGCTGAAAGTAAGTAGCACCCTGAAGCAAGAAAGATTCTGCAGTCGTAAAACCATAATCTTCTCTTAAAATATGGGATTCCATTGCTTTGTCAGAGTTGAGAGGTATCCTTTTGCTAGGAAGCAGATAAAGGCATCAGAAGGAAGGTGACAAAGGACAACAAGTCAAGGTATTTTTTGTAAGTAGAAATAAGAATGCTTTCCTTGGCACTAGGCACTCCATTTTTTTAAAGGAGGTTTGTAAAATAACAATAAAGTAACTACATTCCACTTTTATCAAATGCAAGTGATCTTACTGCTTTTTCAAGTGTCAAATGACCTCCCTATAAATGGAATAGATTCGTTGCTAGCGTTTTGCAACTATTTATTGAGCTCCTGATATTTTCCAGTTTAGAGTTAGTAACAAAACGCATTTATGTGGAGAATAAAGTATGATGCTATAAGCAGGTGGAAGCATTATTTGAGTAATAAGAAATAAATATAGAGAAGGTAATATAAAAATAGCTATATACTGAGTCAAAAGTGAGATAAAACACTAGAAAGATGTATGCTTTTGAATTTTAAATACATACATGCATATATATATATATATATATAAGATTCCATTTAAAATATCTCCCCATTTCCCCCACCACCCCCCAGCTCCTGGCAACCACCTTTCTTGAAAACAATCTCAATCATAATTCCTTGCAGAAAGCTTTCCCTAATTCCCTCAGTGGGTCTTGATTCTGTCCTGTCTACAATTCGATAGTTTGTGACTTCCTCTTCGATTATAGCATTTGTAACAGTTTGCACTGGATTACTAATAACTGTGGAATTCTTCCCCAAAAAAGCAAAAGTAGCAGAGCTCTCTCTTTTTCAGGTGTCTTCCTATACTGTCCAGTCTCACTGTCAGTATCAAAAAGAAGAGGCTTGGTAATAGTGGGACAGCATCTACATTCTTCTCTCTTCGCCAGGCTCATTTAACCAACCAAAGCACCCCCAACAACCACCAGCAGCAGCCGCTCGCCCTCTCTTCCTGTCCTCCACTTCCCCCTCCCCGTCAGCTGTGTTCCAGAGCTAGTTTCCTCCACCCTTTGAGAGGCATGCATAAAAAGATATTAGAAAACGCTTATTTTTATCTTTTAGGCAATACGCTATATTAAAAACTGTAAGCCTTTGGAGCAAATAATTCCACCTCCCAAATCTCATACAAGAATATCTTCTGGCCAATTCTAACCCAGAACCATACAGGAGTAAAAATCTGGAAATATAAGTCCAGCTTAACCAGGTTGATAATGGAACTATCCACACAACCTCTGGAAGCTTCAGCTCTCCCAGTGGTAAAATGTAAGGATGTAGTAAGGTTCAAATGGGATAACCAAGCACTTGCTTCAGTGGCTGCCTTTGAGCTAAATGTTTAATAAATCTAGTTCCTCTTACTAGTACCACTACAATATAATCTACGCACCTGTTTCAAAAGAAACAGCCTCATTGACAGCCAGTGTAGACATCTTTTTTGATTATAATATCAAATATACGTTAACATAAAAAGAGAGATAAACTCCTTAAATGTACACAATTATAAGACATTATAAATTTCCAAAAAAAGTAAAACCAAAAAATTAAATTAACAAAATGTATTTAATATAAGAGATGCTAAAATAAATTTTCTCTTCAAAAAATGAATCTGGGCATACTGCCATGTTCTCTGTGTGATGACTGAATTCTGCCACTTCTCTCTCCATGAACCTCAGAGAAACAGGCATCAGCACACCATGCTGCGACGTTACTTGACTTTCAGTTTGCTTAAATCAATCGTGCTACAGTTCTCTTCTCCTTACAAGATGATCCGAAGAATTCATAAACACAAATGGATTCAAGGACAATAAGAACATATGATAAAATTTGACTAGAGAGTAGTCATTCAGATGATCTAAAATGGTATCGTACTGTATTCATTGTTCTTATTTGATAACTTTCTTTTTCACTAATCAATATATTTCTGAGATATATTATGTTGTTATCTTATAGATTTAATTCTTTTTCTACAATGTATACATCTGTTTGTACAATTTTTCCCTATTAATAAAAATTTAAATAATTCTAGAACTTTCTTCATTTTAAAAATAGCACAGTGAATATCTTTAAATATGGATCCTTCTGTTAACAACCAGGTGTACAGCATTTCGTACTTTTCTCCAGATTGATATTTCATATTCTCTCTCTCTCTCTTATCTCTTTATCTCTATCTCTCATCACTTCCAGTTCACCCCACATGTAGCACTCATACACGCATGCACACATAGCAAATGTTAGGTCACTGTTTTATAAAATAAAAATCAGATTATGAGCACCTCTCTGCACTTTATTTTTGCTTTCTGTTGTTGTTTGTTGTGATTTCTAATTGTGGCAAAAACATATAAAACTTACCCTCTTAACCATTTTTAAGTGCACAGTTCAGCAGTAAGTATATTCACTGTTATGCAACAGATCTCCAGAACTTTTTCACCTTGCAAAACTAAAACTCTATACCCATTGAACAACAACTCCCCATTTCCTCCTCCTCCCTTCCCCGGCAACCACCATCCCACTTTCTGATTCTACGAGTTTGACTACTTTAGCTACCTCATGCAATGGAATAGGTGGCCCAGAAATAACCCCTTACACAGAAGGTCAAATGATACTCAGTAAGGGTGCCAAGGCCACTCGGTGGGCAAAGAATAGTCCCTTCAACAAATAATACTGGAAAAACTGGACATCCACATGTAAAACAATGAGGTTGGATCCATGACTTACACCATATAAAAAAATGTAACAAAGTGACTCAAAGACCTAAACATAAGACCTAATACTATAAAACTCCCAGAAGAAAATATGGGAAAAAACTTCATGACACTGGCTTTAGCAACGACTTTTTGAACATGACATCAAAAGCACAGGCAACTAAAGCAAAAATAGATAAACAAGACATCAAACTTAAAAACTTCTGCATATCAAAGGACAAACAACAGAAGGAAAAGGCAACGTACGGAACGGGAGAAAATATTTGAAAATCATATATTTGTTTGGGGATAATATCTCAAATATATAAAGAACTACAACTCAACACAAAAAAATCAAGTAACCCCATTCCAAAATGGGCAAAAGACTTGAGTAGGCATTTCTCCAAAGATGATATACAAATGGCCAACAATCATATGAAAAGATGCCCAAAATCACTAATCTTTAGGGAAATGCAAATCAAAACCACAGTAAGATATCACCTCACACCCATTAGAATGGCTACTATAAAAAAAAATAACGCGTTGGTGAGAATATGGTGAAATTGGAACCCTGTGCTGTCGGTGGGAATGTAAGACAGTGGAAAACGATATGGCAGTTCCTCAGAAAATTAAAAATAGAACTCTCATGTGATCCAGCAATTCCACTTCTGGATACTTATCTAGAAGAATTGGAAGCATAGGAGATCTCATCAAGATGGCACTGTGAGCAGACTTTGACCTCGCCTCCTCCCACAAACACAACCAGGTTACAACAATTTTGGGAAGATCACCCTGGATTGAAAACTGAAAACTGAATAAAAAGAACCCCCACGACAAGGGACAGTCCTGACGAAAGCAGAAGAGGCAGTAACTCCAGCAGGAGAGGAAAAAAGCCCCCTTTGGGAGCAGTGGAGCTTCTCAGCTGGCCAGGCAGGAGCCACCCTAAGGTACGAGCCCTCCCGGGAGGAGTGAGGTCTGGAGCAGGGCAATACTGCTATAACCATCCTTCAGACTCAGCCCAACTGAGAGAGGGGTCTTACTGTCTGGCTTTGCTGGCTGTTAACTGCAGCGAGGACACCCCAGAAAGCTATCGGCCGAAAGCCGAAAAGATCTGGGTCTTAAAGGGCCCACGCACAAACTCATTGCAGCAACCTAAAATCACCAGAGAGAAGGCTGACTGTCCTTTGGTGAAACGAGACTCACCTGGTGGGCTCTGGGGGCATCTTGGTGAGAGAAGGATCCTCTCCGGAGACTGAGACATTGGTGGGGGCCGTTGTTCTGAGCTGGTCCAGGCGTGCTGATACAGACACCAGTGGGGGCCATTGAGGTGCATCCCTTGGCCTGTTAGCCCAGGGGTCTGCCACACCCACTAGAGCACAGATTTAATCCAGTTCAGCCAGGAAAGGCAACCCACCCTAGGGACTGGCCCCACCTAACAGCAAGCCCTCAGGCTACTTTTCAGCCTGCATTGACTGAGTACCTTGATCCTTTACAGGCAGGCAAGGGTGTCTGCCTCTGTGGGGCAGGGCTTGTGTGAGGACCAGGTGAACTGTGGGGGGCATTGGGGCAGAGGTGGGGGCCTCTGCAGTGTGGTGTTGGGGTACGCTCCAGGGGGATGAGAAGTGTGCATGGACCAGGACTGTGTTGACAGTGTATGTGGTCCAGAGGGGGGTGAGGCTTATCATCGGCAGAAGACTTGTGCTTCACAAATAGCCATAAAAAGGATCAGCCCCACCTTCCAAAGCCTGAAACAACTGAGTGCCTCCATGCCAAGGGCTAGCCCCACTCAGCTGCATTCCTAAGAGAACTGACAACAGCCTTGTTGGCCTCAGGCCTATCACAACTGTACGCCCCTGAGCCTAGCAACCAGCTACACTGGGTACCAACCCAATTAAGAGGACAATTGCAATAAGAGTGTGCTAATAGACTTTGTAGCCAACAGTGCTGAGGCCCCTCCAAACCGGATTTACAAACAGCTGGCCAGGGAAGGACAGATCAGACTCCCTGGGTACCTGCAGTGGGAGCAACCCTGCCACAGCAGAAGAACACAAGTAGCCCACAAAGGGGTCACTCCTAGTTCTTATGGTCTGGTGACCAGAGGGAAGCACACTGCTGGGCCTCATAAGGCATCTCATACATAAGGCCACTTCTCCAAGATCAGGAGACATAGCCGACTCCCCTAGTAGAAAGAAAATAGCACAGAGAAAGAGGCATAATGAGGAGGCAAAGGAATACTTTCAAGCAAGGGAACACTACAAAACACCAGAAAAAGAACTAAGTGAAACAGAAACTAGCGACCTACTCGACAAAGAATTTAAACAAAATATAATGAGGATGCTCACAGATATGCAGAGAAGAAGGGATGAACACAGTGAGCACATCAGCAAAGAACTGGAAGATATAAAAAAGAACCAATCAGAAATGAAGAATACAATACTTAAAATGAGAAATTCACTAGAGGAACTCAACAGCAGAGTAGAGGAAGCAGAAGAACGGATCAGCGAGCTAGGTGAAAGATTAGAGGAAATCACCCAAGCAGAACAGAAAAGAGAAAAAAGAATTAGACAGAATGAGAACAGTGTAAGGGAACTCTGGGACAATATCAAGTGTGCTAACAGTCGGATTATAGGGATTCCAGAAGGAGAAGAGAGAGAGAAAGAGGCAGAAAATTTATTTGTTGAAATAATAGAGGAAAATTTTCCTCACCTGAGGAAGGAAACAGACATCCAAGTTCAAGAAGCACAGAGAGCTCCAAACAAGAGAAGCTCAAAGAGGCCCACACCAAGACATATTATAATCAAAATGTCTAAAATTAAAGACAAAGAGAGAATCCTAAAAGCAGCAAGAGAAAGGCCACAAGTGACATATAAAGGGAAACCCATCAGGCTGTTAGTGGACTTCTCAGTCGAGACCCTACAGGCGAGAAGAGAATGGCATGACATATTTGAAGTTCTAAAAGGAAAAAAACTACAACCAAGAATACTCTATCCGTCAAGGCTGTCATTCAGAACGGAAGGAGAGATAAAGAGCTTCCCAGACAAGCAAAAATTAAAGGAGTTTATCACCAAGAAAACAGTTTTACAAGAAATGCTGAAGGGACTTATTTAAGCGGGAAAGCAATGACCACAAATAGAGATAAAAGAAAAAAAGTTATCAAAAAACCCCAAAACAACAAGAAAAAACAGGCAATAAAATCGCTTGTAAGGTTAAAGTATACTAAAGGCAGCAGATCAACTACCTGTGAAGATAATATGAAGGTTAAAAGACAAATGTACTAAAATTACCTATTTCAATGATACAAGGGTAATGGATAGACACACACTAAACAAAAGACTATATATGATGTGAAAAACATATAATGTGGGAGGAGGGGAGTGAAAAAGTAAAGCTTTTAGAAAGAGGTCAAGCTAAAGAGTCTACCTACTCAACAAAGACTGTTATATGCATAGTATATTAAATAGGATCCTCATGGTAATCACAAACCAGAAACCTATAACAAGCAGGAAAAAAAGGAAGACAAAAGAAATCAAACATATTACTAAAGATAGCCATCAAACCACAAGTGAAGAGAGCAAGAGAAAAAGAAAGGAACTGAGAAGAACTACTAAAACACCCCCAAAAAAGAAAAAGTGACAAAATGCCAATAAATACATATTTATCAATAGCTACTTTAAATGTCAATGGACTAAATGCTCCAATCTAATGCCATAGGGTGGCCAACTGGATAAAAAAACAAGATCCATGTATATGCTGCATACAAGAGACACACTTCAGCCCTACAGATGCTCACAAACTGAAAGTGAAAGGATGGAAAAAGATATTCCATGCAAATGGCAAAGAAAAGAAAGCATGGGGTAGCAATACTTATATCAGACAAAATAGACTTTAAATCAAAAACTATAATAAGAGACAAAGACGGGCACTACATAATGATAAAGGGAACAATCCAACAAGAAAATATAACACTTGTAAATATCTACGCACCCAACATAGGACCACCTAAATATATAAAGCAATTATTAACAGACATAAGAGGAGAAATAGACAGTAACACAGTATTAGTAGGGGACTTTAACACTCCACTTACACCAATGGATAGATCATCCAAACAAGATCAATAAGGAAACACTTACCTTAAAGGACACATTAGAACAGATGGACTTAGTAGATATATACAGAACATCCCATCCAAAAACCACAGAATACACATTCTTTTCAAATGCGCATGGAACTTTCTCCAGGATTGATCACATATTAGGCCATAAAACAAGTCTCAATAAATTTAAAAAGATCGAAATAATACAATGCATCTTTTCTGACCACAAAGGTATGAAACTGGAAATCAACGACAGAAAGAAAACCAGAAAAGCCACAAAAATGTGGAGATTGAACAAAATGCTACTGAACAATGATTTGGTCAATGACTAAATCAAAGAAGAAATCAAAAAATTCCTGGAGACAAATGAAAATGAAAACACGACATGCCAAAATCTGTGGGATACAGCAAAAGCGGTTCTATGAAGGAAGTTTATAGCAATTCAGGCCTACCTCAACAAAGAAGAAAAATCCCAAATAGACAATCTAAAAGTGCACCTAAAGGTACTGGAAAAAGAACAACAAACAAAGCCCAAAATCAGCAGAAGGAAGGAAATAATAAAAATGAGAGCAGAAATAAACGAAATAGAGACTGAAAAAACAATAGAAAAAATTGATGAAACCAAGAGCTGGTTCTTCAAAAAGATAAACAAAATTGACAAACCCTCAGCTAGACTCACCAAGAAAAAAAGAGAGAAGGTTCAAATAAATAAAATAAGAAGTGAAAGAGGAGAGATTACAACGGACACCTCAGAAATACAAAAGATAATAAGAGAATACTGTGAAAAGCTGTACGCCAACAAATTGGATAATCTAGAAGAAATGGATAAATTCTTAGAAACATACAACCTTCCAAAACTGCACCAAGAAGATACAGAAAATATGAATAGACCGATCACCAGTAAGGAGATTGAAACAGCAATTAAAAACCTCCCAAAAAATAGGACCAGATGGCTTCCCTGGTGAATTCTACCAAACATTCAAAGAAGACTTAATACCTATCCTTGTCAAACTCTTCCAAAAAATTGAAGAGGAGGGGAGGCTGCCTAACTCCTTCTACGAAGCAAACATTATCCTGATACCAAAACCAGACAAGGACAACACAAAAAAAGAAAATTACAGGCCAATATTACTGATGAACATCGATGCAAAAATCCTCAACAAAATACTAGCAAATCAAATACAACAATACATTAAAAAGATCATACATCGTGATCAAGTGGGTTTCATTGCAGGGATGCAGGGATGGTTCAACATCCGCAAATCTATCAACATGATACACCACATTAACAAAATGAAGAATAAAAATCACATGATCATCTCAATAGATGCAGAGAAAGCATTTGACAAGATACAGCATCCATTTATGATAAAACTCTGAATAAAATGGGTATAGAAGGAAAATACCTCAACATAATAAAGGCCATATATGACAAACCCACAGCAAATATCATTCTCAATGGAGAAAAACTGAAAGCTATCCCTCTAAGAACAGGAACCAGACAAGGGTGCCCACTGTCACCACTCTTATTTAACACACTATTGGAAGTCCTAGCCAGAGTAATCAGGCAAGAAAAAGAAATAAAAAGGATCCACATTGGAAAAGAAGAGGTGAAACTGTCAATCTTTGCAGATGACATGATTTTATATCTAGAAAACCCTAAAGAGTTCACTAAAAAACTTTTACAAATAATAAAGGAATACAGTCAAGTTGTGGGATACAAAATCAATGTACAAAAATCCATTGCATTTCTATACACTAACAACGAAGGAGCAGAAAGAGAAATTAAGAATACAATCCCATTTACAATTGCAACAAAAAGAATAAAATACCTAGGAATAAATGTAACCAAAGAGGTGAAAGATCTGTACGCTGAAAACTATAAAACATTGTTGAAAGAAATCGAAGAAGACACAAAGGAATGGAAAGATATTCTGTGCTCTTGGATTGGAAGAATTAACATTGTTAAAATGTCCGTACTTCCTAAAGGAGTCTATAGATTCAATGCAATCCCTATCAAAGTTCCAACAACATTTTTTACAGAAATAGAACAAAGAATCCTAAAATTTATATGGAACAACAAAAGACCCCGAATAGCCAAAGGACTCCTGAGAAAAAAGAACAAAGCTGGAGGTATCACACTCCCCGATTTCAAATTATACTACAAAGCCATAGTAACCAAAACAGCATGGTACTGGCACAAAAACAGACACACAGATCAATGGAACAAAACTGAGAGCCCAGAAGTAAACCCCGCATTTATGGACAGCTAATATTTGACAAGGGAGCCAAGAGCATACGATGGAGAAAGGAGAGTCTCTTCAATAAACCGTGTTGGGAAAACTGGACAGCCACATGCCAAAGAATGAAAGTAGACCATTCCCTTACACCATGCACAAAAATCAACTCAAAATGGATTAAAGACTTGAATGTAAGACCCGAAACCATGAGACTTCTAGAAGAAAACATAGGCAGTATGCTCTATGACATTGGTCTGAGCAGCATATTTTCAAGTCCCATGTCTGACTGGGCAAGGGAAACAAAAGAAAAAATGAACAAATGGGATTACATCAAACTAAAAAGCTTCTGCACAGCAAAGGAAACCATCAACAAAACAAAAAGACAACCTAACAATTGGGAGAAGATATTTGCAAACCACATATCAGATAAGCGGTTAATATCCAAAATATACAAAGAACTCATACAGCTCAACAACAAAAAAAACCAACAATCCAATTAGAAAATGGGCAAAAGATCTGAACAGAGATTTCTCCAAAGAAGAAATACACATGTGAAAAGATGCTCAACATCATTAGCTAACAAGGAAGTGCAAATCAAAACTACAATGAGGTATCACCTCCCTCAGGTCAGAATGGCTATAATTAACAAGACAGGAAACAACAAATGTTGGAGAGGGTGTGGAGAGAAGGGAACCCTTGTTCACTGCTGGTGGCAGTGCAAACTGGTGCAGCCACTATGGAAAGCAGTTTGGAGTATCCTCAGAAAATTAAGGATAGATCTACCATATGATCCAGCTATCCCACTGCTGGGTATTTATCCAAAGAACTTGAAAACACAAAGGCATAAAGATACTTGCACCCCTATGTTCATTGTGGCATTATACACGATAGCCAAGACTTGGAAGCAACCTAGGTGCCCATCAAGGGACGAATGGATAAAGAAGATCTGGTATTTATACACGATGGACTACTACTCAGCCATAAGAAATGACGAAATCCGGCCATTGTGACAACATGGATGGACCTTGAGAGTATTATGCTGAGTGAAATAAGTCAGAGGGAGAAAGCCAAATACCATATGATCTCACTCATAAGTAGAAGATAAAAACGACAAAAAAAAAAAAAAGCCACATAGCATTTGGAGATTGGACTGGTGGTTACCATTGGGGAAGGGGGGAGGGCAAAAGGGGTGATTAGGGTCACATGTGAGGGGATGCACTATAATTAATGTTTGGGAGGTGAACATGATGTAATGTGTACAGAATTTGAAATATGATGTACATCTGAAAAAAATTAGAATTAAAAAAAAAAGAATTGGAAGCATAATCTTGAAGGGGTATTTGCATGTTCATGTTCATAGCAGAATGACTCACAATAGCCAAGAGGTGGAAGCATCCAAGTGTCCATCAACAGGTGAATTGATAAGCAAAACGTGGTGTTTACATACAATGGAATACTATTCAGCCTTAAAAAGTAAGGAAATCCTCAGGGTTGGCCTGGTGGCGTAGTGGTTAAGTTCACGCACTCTGTTTTACAAGGGGTTCATGGCCTGGGTCCCAGGCGCAGACCTAGCACTGCTTGTCAAGCAATGCTGTGGTGGTATTCCACATAAAGGAGAGGAAGATTGGCACAGATGTTAGCTCAGGTCATCCTTCCTCACACACGCACACACAAGTAAGGAGATCTTGTCACATGCTACAGCATGAATGAAACTTGGGGATGTTCTGCATTTTATTTTTTTGACCCTACAGTAAATTACAGCCATCTTTTCAAATCAATTGGTATTCATCTAGCTTACTATTTACTGTAGCTGCATGTTTTTATATTTTTCATGGTATAGCTATCCCTCAGTTTATTCAAACATTCTTCCATTGATAGACATTCATTTGTGTCCAGTTTAGTGCACTACAAAAATCTTGCCATGACCATCCTTTTACTCATATCTTTATATACTTGTAATATTGTATTGTTAATTTCTACATGTATATGGTTATGATTATAGCTTATAGCCAGTGTTAGTCTTACGTTTTAATGTTGTTTTTTTGGGAGGAAGGGCGAAGTATATGATGAAGTTTTCTAATTGTTCCATGGGTGTTATAATACACACTTTATTTTTTAAATAAAATTTCTGTATATGTTTATTAAGGTGATTATTTCATATATGTTTTACTTACATTTTATCTAATAGAATGGATTAGGATATATTGAAATATCCCAGTGTAATTTTATTTTCTTGTTTTCTTTGAACTTTTAGTAATTTTGATTTTAAAATATCATATGCTTTCATAGTCTTTTGATCTTATCGAGCTACTATTAATTTTGCACTTCTGCCATTTATCTCCCCCTTTTTGTTTTAGCAATTAACTGTCCATTCTTTCACATTCCATTTTGTAAAATGTATTTAGTTTAGTTCTTATATAATCATTTTAATAATCAGCCCGTTCCTGTTTAAAGAGACCTGATATACACTATTCTTTCTATGTTATGTATGTTTGCTATTTATTTGTCATTTCCTATTTCATCTCTACTTTATCCTTGCCTAATTTGTCAAGTCACTACATTTTCTCTGTTTTCATTTGCTAAGTTGGAATATCTACTACACATTACTATTTTTTAAAAAAGAAACATGACCTTTGTTAAGGGCAATATGGACTTAAATCCTAATATATGAATGGGGCTATCTGTCATCTCCTCTGTTATAATGATAATTGCTTGCTTAATGTTTCTCTTTCTAATCAGATTAAAATTTCCAGAAAGGCAGGGGCTGTGTCTGTCTTATTCACAGTTGTATACGCAGTGCTTGGCACAATAAGCAACCAAAAAATATCTGTTGACTGGATAAAGATTATATGTGTAAACCTTTTCAAATGATAACCATATATATATGTATATGTGGGTGTATGTGTGTATAAACACACACATGTATACATACATATTTTCACAATTTGTGTAGTACTTGAAAAAATTAATAACAAATGGTAGGCGATCTAAAGTAATGTTGCAGTTTTCAAAAAACCTCAGATGTGATAATAAAATATTTAAAATTGTGGGTACCTGAAAACACACATTTGGCTGGTACATGGATAAACAATAAACAGTTTCTCATTACAGAGATTTAGGGTTCTCTGAATGACTTCTAGTGAATGCGATATGAGTGGTAGACTGAGTGTGCAGTAGTAAATTGTTTTGGTTTCCTCTGTAACTTCCATCAGAGCCCTGTCTTTGCTGTTGATCACCACTTGGATGGAAAGTAAGTCACTTGATGAAAGTACCCTTTAATGAACTGTGTTTGCAATTTCCTAAATGACAGCCATGAGGCCTGAACATAATTACAGCTCCTCCCTAAATGATGGGGACATTTTCACTAATCAGGCTAGAAACTTTTATGTATTAATGTCATTACTAAGAAAAAAAATTAAAAACACTTTAATTAAAAGTTAAGTGTATTTGAGGATAGAAAACCCCTTGCTGAATCCAGCTGTTTGTTATTTTTTGTAATTGATTTTCTCTACATTAAATGGCAAGAGTAATGTGCTCAGATCAGGGAATTGCATTAATATTGCACTGCAGTAGAGAGAGGAAGAGCAGCTGCTTTCTGTCCCACATGCTACAAATATATTCCAGCAAAATCACTAAAAGATAGAGCATTTCCAGTCCATTTGATTTCAGGCTGTACACTCTAAATTGGTTATGTTGGCTGATCCTCCCAAGCCAAGTTGAATACATAGAGTCAGTGGCATTATCACTAAAGGTCATCTCCACATAGCCTCTTGAATTATTTACTGTTCCATTTATGAAATGTGCAAATGGGACAAATCATTTAACTGCATTTATATATTATATATGCAGTTGAATATATATAAAACCTGTCATTTCTAAATGGGACATACGAGGTAGCAGGTGGCAGCAAGTCATCACTGCTGCTGAATTAAGAAAATAGAGAAAATTATAAAGTTATAGCTTTTAAAGATACCAGAGAGCTGTGAGCAAAGAGGATTAGATAAATTAAAGTTCCAAAGTGTGAGCAGTCATTCTTAGGTGCACTGACACCACTGACCATTTTCTCACCTGAGGAGATTTTCTGGGTAGGGCGTGAGCAGAATCTCTTACTTGCTGTAGGCGGAAGGACTCCACCAGAAGAAAGACAACAACAACAAAAGAGCAGAACCTTTAACGGCCACGTGGGCTGCTAGGACAGGTTGGAATCTAGAGGAACAGATTAAAAATTACATTAGACCTCTTGTCAGTAGCCATGCAAGCCAAAGGAGAGTGGAGAGAAATATTTAAAGTGTTAAAAGAAAAAAAGTGTCAACCTAGAGTTCTATATCCAGTGTAATTATCCTTCAGAAGTAAAGGAGGAATGAAGGGTTTCTCAGACAAACAGAAGGAAGGAATTCATCACCAGCAGAAATGCTGTGCGAAAAAGACTAAAAGTTCTTCAGAGTGAAGGAAAGTGATATAGACCAGAAACTTGTGTCTATGTAAAGGAATGTGTTGGAGAAGAGATAAATGAAGATAAAATAAACTATTTTATTTTTCTTGTTCTTAATGGAGAGAATCAATAACTGCTCATTCAAAGTAATAATAGTGAGAAGGTAGTGGGTGATGCTACCATATAGACAAGTGGAATGAATGACGGCAGTGTTGTAAGAGATGGGAGGGAAGAACTGGAAATACTCTGTTATAAGACACCTGCACTACCTACAAACTATTAGAAAATTGATTTAGATTAGTTTAGATTACTTGGATTACTTTAGTGCAACCAATACATTGTTTTTAAAAAGAAGTATAATTGATACACTAAGAGAAGTGAGAAAATGGAATCGTAAGACACACTCAACTAAGACTAGAAAAAACAGATGAAGAGGAGGAAAAAAGAAAGAAAGAGCAATTGCAGCAAATAGAGAACATTGACAAGTAGATATTAATCCAATATATCAATAATCACTTTCAGTGTGAATGATTTAAACATACCAATTAAAAGACAGAGCTTGTCAGAGTGATTCAAAAAAGACAACTCAATGTTGTCTCAAGCAACTTACTCCACATACAAAGACACAGATAGATTAGAAGTAAAGGGGTGGAAAAAGATACATCATGCCAAAATTAATCAGAAGAAAGCTGAAGTTGCTATATCGATTCCCAAGAAGACTTCAGAACAAGGAGAACATCAGGGATAAAGAGGGGCATTACATAGTGACAAAGGGGTCTATACTCCAAGAAGAAAAAATAAACCTTAACACGAATGTACTTAATAACAGAGTGCCAAAATATGGGAGGTAGACATTGAGAGAAGTGAAAGGATAAACAGAAAATCCACTGATGTTGTTGGAGAATTCAATGTCTGTTTTTCAAGTAATTGATCAAGCAGGCAGAAAAGATGTGTGGGAAACTTAATGCATATTGCTTTCTGAAAAAGCCGCTCTGAAAAGGCAACCTACTGTAGATTCCAGTTACATAACGTCTTGAAAAAAGCAAAACTCTAGAAACAGTAAAAACATGAGTGGCTTCCAGAGGCTTGGTTGTGTGGGGGTCTGGGCAGTGGAAAGGATAAATAGGGGAAAAAGGGCATTATGGGATTTTACGACAGTGAAACTATTCTCTGTGGTACTGTAATTTTGGATACATGACATTATGCTCGTCAAAACCCCAAATTTATTTTGGAGACACAAAACTCACATGAACTACTGGATTTTAATGGTAGCTACATGCATTTCCTAAGGGGGTAAATGACGAGGTTTTGCCATGCGGTTGGAAATTAGGCAAACTACATTTCCCTCTGAGTGTTCAGTTATGAAAATGATATCAGAGCAGACATACACAGAATCACCTTGAAAAGGAAGAACAGTTCTCGGGTTGTGGCCATATCTAGAGATCTTAAATCATCCTGAGAAAGGAAGCATCAATAAGAGAGGAATCTTGCAGACAGTTCAGCCGAGGAAGCCTAAGGAAACCAAGACAACCTGTGGGAAAAAAGATGACATCGCTCAAGAGGGGGAAAAAAAACTATCAGGAAAGATGGAGTGTTGACCAATGATTTTGAGATGTGCAATCCCACCAGAAAGACAAACGATGTGTAAATGTACATATCAGTCCTTCATAGCATAATCCCATAAATGATGCTCTGTCTGTTAAAAAAAGTTTCTGAAATATGATTGTTCTCCATTTTTCTCTTAACTAACATTAAAATTAATTATTTAAATTTAAATTATTAGAAGCTATACATTTAATTTAAAAGACAAATTTTGGACATTTTAATAACTAATAATTAATTAATGCATAACTAATTAAATCTATACAATTATATAAAATATTCAATTTCTTAATAGATATCTATGTTTTTCAATAAAATGAAACAAGAATTTATGGCCTACAAGCAGTGGTGTGCTGGGATGTTTAACAACTGGATCCCCACTCCCCAAAAAATACCAATTTGTCTGGTGTAAATATTCTCGCCA
This sequence comes from Equus przewalskii, assembly GCF_037783145.1. Classification (NCBI taxonomy): domain Eukaryota; kingdom Metazoa; phylum Chordata; class Mammalia; order Perissodactyla; family Equidae; genus Equus; species Equus przewalskii. The sequence goes on along the minus strand of NC_091837.1, from coordinate 89,886,486 downwards.
CTTGTGGTCTCAGTGATGCACACATTCTGACGTGGACAGCCAGTGCTATCTGGCTTCAGCACACCACTAGAAACGGCATATTTAGAATTTGTTCTTTTCACTGTTTATCAGTTGCCCCTGAACCACACTGAAAGGACCACTCCTATGGGGCCAATTTTCCCAAGGCAAGGGACTTAGTAATAATTCTCTGGAGTCCCTCAATAGACCTGAGATTTCTAAGAGAATCAGTGGTGAGTGAATGTTTAAACTGGGCTGAAGGAACTGAAGTCCTCTGCGTTCACCCGGAGGCAGTGGATACATCAGCAAGCACATGAAAGTGTCTGCTTTTGTACACATTACTTTGTGCGGTCAACATGTGAAGGAGTATCATGGGGCTGGATTGGAGAACCTCATCCTGATACTTCACTTTGAGCTAAAATATTAACACATCTACTCTTTTCTCGCATTAGTTTTTGAAATGAAGGGATAATTTGGTTGTATTGAAAAGTAGAAAGGCAGAAAGTGGCAAGATTACATAATGGCCCATGAATATTTCATAACTAAATCTTCCTTCCTCTATCTGTTGATCCTCAGCCCAGGGAAGAGTTAGCAGCCTCACTCTAATTATGGTAGAGCATTTAGTGATACAGTATCATAAACTAATACAAAAATCTTCTGCTTCTTACTCGAACTCTTTCATCCTATTGTTTCCCAGTGTTTGCAAAATGAGCTAATCCAGAACTGAGACAGTAAAAATGGAGGAATTTTGAACCTACTTAAAGCATCTAAAAATGTCATCTTTTTGCTGATTAGAGACACAGACAAAATGATTAAGTAAAGACGTTAGTAAACAGAAAATACAGAAAAATGCGAATAAGGAACTATCAGTCATATTCAGAATTAGTAACTAAAAAAGTGACACATTTCTGCCTTTTGTCTATGTACCTATCCATCTTTGTAACATCTATCATCTATCTATCTATCTATCATCTATGTATATAGATATGTATCTATCTAAAATTTCGTTCACATTGTCTCTGTCCTTCAAATAGTCTGTACCAACAGCTGTTTGTGTGTATTTCGTATATCAATTCAGCTCTCTTTTTTCAATGTTTTGTTGTTATTTTGTTTCATTTGTCACTTGAGATAGCATATAATTTTGTTTCTCTTGATATTGTAGTTTTTTAAAAAATTTTTTAATTGCAGTAACATTGGTTATAACATTATATAGCTTTCAGATGTACATAGTAATATATTTCGAATTCTGTGTAGATTACATCATGTTCACCACCCAAAAACTAATTATAGTCCATCCCCTCAGATGCGAGCCTAATCACCCCTTTTGCCCTCCTCCCCTTCCCCCATGGTAACCTCCAATCCAATCTCCATTGCTATGTGTTTGATTGTCGTTGTTTTTATCTTCTGAGTGAGATCATACAGTATTTGACTTTCTCCCTCTGACTTATTTCACTCAGCATAATACCCTCAAGGTCCATCCATGTTGTCACAAATGGCCGGATTTCATCACTTCTTATGGCTGAGTAGTAGTCCATCTTGTATAAATACCACATCTTCTTTATCCATTCCTCCCTTGATGGGCACCTAGGTTGCTTTCAAGTCTTGGCTATTGTGAATAATGCCGCAATGAACATAGGGGTGCAAGTATCTTTACGCCTTTGTGTTTTCAAGTTCTTTGGATAAATACTGAGCAGTGGAATAGCTGGATCATATGGTAGATCTATCCTTAATTTTCTGAGGATACTCCATACTGCCTTCCATAGTGTCTGCACCAGTTTGCACTCCCACCAGCAGTGTACAAGGGTTCCCTTCTCTCCACATTCTCTCCAACATTTGTTCTTTCCTGTCTTATTAATTATAGCCATTCTGACCCAAGTGGGGTGATACCTGATTGTAGTTTTGATTTGCATTTCCCTGATAGCTAAGGATGTAGTTGTTTTTAATATAACTGATTAGTTATTGTCTTTATTGGGGGGTCATCTTTTTTTACTTATTCTTATTACAAAGGTATTTGAATTTATTTTTGTCATTTTATGTATTTCTCTTTTCTATTTACCATATATCCTGTTAGTTTCTACTTTTTCCCTTTTTTCAGCTTTGGATGGATCGATGGGGTGCTTCTATGCTGTATTTTAATTTGTTTTTGTTGTTAAATTTTTCTCTAGAGGTTTGGAAGTTATATGTTCTACTTCTCTTATTTTTCTGGTTACTATTAAATATTTAGTATCAATTATTTTGAATTTGAATTTTTATTGCAAGTGCTGAAACAAATCATTATTGCTAACCTCTTTCCAAAGAAGACAAAAATCTTACTTTTTAATATCCCTGAATATCTCTTCTTTGATCTCCCAATATATTTCTGTCTAGAAGTTTAATTCAGCTGTTTCTAAATATATATTGATACATAAGGATATCGATGGGCAGACAAATGATAGATAGATATAGATGTATAGATAAAGATAGATGTCTTCAATATTCTGGTATTGCTGTTGAGAATTCCAATATTCATCTCCTTCTCATTTATTGGTGGTCAAACTTCTCCTTCTCTCTAGTTTTTATAAGTATTTTCTCTCTCTCCTTCTTCAGATCATTTCATTGCGTCTTCTGTTATTTTTACCATGACTAATTCGGTGTGTATCTTTGCTGATTTTTCCAAAACGAAGATTTGTAACTTTCTGTTCTGTGAAACCCTGAGTCACCATCTCTTCCCAAACTGCTTCTTCAACTTTCCCTCTATCGGGTGTACGTTAGAGCTGGTGGATCTAGCCTCCACAGCTTCAATTTTTTTTTGAAAAATTTTCATCTTTTTTTGCATTTAGTTGCATTCTCAATTAAATCTTCCACTGTAGTAGTTCAGGCGTCAGTGGTGTCCAGTTTTACATTCAGTATATCTACTGTAGTTTCTTTTAGTTAAAAGATGTATCTTTATTTACAGAATTTCATCACTTTCTTTTCTTAGCTGTGCTTTGTAATTCTTAACCTCCTCCTTCTAGGTTCCTGTTTTGTAACCCTGTGTCTTTGTTTCATGGGCATTATTCTTTCTGTTTCTCATGGAAGGTGTTAAGTACATTTACTTTAAAAGCCTTTCAAGTCTCTCAATTCTCTCTTTTCCTCGCTTGCTTGTTTTCCATTTGTGGAACACGTTGCTCTGCCTTTCACTGTGATTACTAAGAGTAAACGGTTTGATATTATTATTTTATAATGGAAAATGACAGTGCCTCTCTCTCTAGTCATTCCCACGGCTTACCTAGCAGACTAGCTGAGCTACCTACAGGGTGGTTCATGGCACCCAAAAGACCAGTGTTCCAAAAGGGATGGAACATAAGTTGTCAGTTCATTTAGAGGATAGCTTCAATCTGGTACACTTCCACTCCCGCATTCGATCACTAACCTGAGGAACTGGCAAGCTCAGGTTCTGCGTGGGAAGGACTGCAGCAGGGAGTGAATGGTGGGAGCGCTCGTTCATTGGAGGGGATCTTGGGCGTCCAACTACTGAATGGGAGTGAATCAACTGGTTTCAGCTTGTTTAAGTGCAGTTCACTGTCCTGCACACTTTATTACAAATTTGTCTTTTGTTTTTACCATGAGGTCCAATGATTGTTCAAATATACTAACATATAAAAGTCTACAGCTTTCAATTTCCAAAGTAGAATTAATTAATATCTGGCTAACTCTTGCCAAGGAAAAGGATTCTTGCTGTATATCTTTGAGAAGGAAAATCACGTTATTTTGCTTCACTTTTGTTTTAACTCAAACAAAGAAAATATCAGAAAAGGTATTTGTATCTGTGACTTTAGAAGTCAAAATAGAGAGGAAAGAACACCAAACTTGAAGTTAAAAAATGTGGGCTATCATCTAGATATCCCAGTTGTGATATTTAACAGGGAACTTAACCTTTTTGTTTCTTGCTTTTTTCCAACTACAAAATGAAGATACAGATACCGTTCACTCTGAAAATTTCCTTCATTGCTACAACTCCACGCTTAATTTTCCTTAGTCATGGACTTGTAGAGGGAAGATAGAACTCCAGAGCGTTACTTATCATTAAACAAACAAATACAAACATTTAATTAAAATACTGCACACATTCTAGTGATCACAATGCCCAAGACACTGGTTTGTTTAGGAAGAGAAAAAACACTTATTTTTCTTTTCTCATTTTATTTTTAAAAAGTTTTTCAAGGCCTCAGTCTTTCTTCAGCCTCTTGACATTAATCCAATTACACGGATGCAAGAGCACACACACACACACACACATACACACCAGATGTTGTCAAAAGAGGCTCCCCTGGATTATTCTACTTCTAGTTTTCTAATCAAGTATTATTGAGAATAAGCTTGTACATCACTTCAGACCTTGACTTTGTGGTAAACATAAATTTGATCATAGACTCTGTTTTCTCACTGAAGCCTTTTTAAGTCGCAAAAGTGTTTTGGTCAATCTAGGACATAACATGGTAAAATGATAAAACTATAAGCTGCTGTATTGAGAAAGTATAAATGAAAATGTTTGACTCAGGAGGTCCCAAATTCCTTTATTTCTACATGATAGGGGCCTTTGTCTAAACCATACTCAACCTATTACTTGTTCCTTGCCACCTAAGTACAGGTACTCCACAACTGTTTCTGTTATTGTGCACCTCAAGAAGACAGGACAAATTGGAGATGCTGCGTGCAGAATAGGAATGACTGAATTATAAGCATTGGCATGTGCCAGGGCACGTTATAAGAAAACCAAGATGTTCCAAAAGAAAATTGACCATATCTGTGCAAATGGGAAAAGTAGAACACTATAAATATAAGTCAAGGAGATTTTTGAAGTAGGAAGTATGGAATTTGAATAATGTTAAAGAAACGGAGAATTTTGTGCAATTCATACCAACAGTCCTGATCTGTGAAAAAGATCAACTCAACACAGATGGTGCATGGCACAAATAGCATCAATCACTGAAAAGGGACTAGAATGTTGTAAAGAAGAAGACGTTATAAAGCAGCTCAGAGGGGCCAGCCTGGTGGCGCAGCAGTTAAGTTCACACATTCCACTTCTGAGAGGCCAGGGGGTTGCTGCTTCAGATCTTGGGTGTGGACATGGCACCACTTGGCAAAAGCCATGCTGTGGTAGGCGTCCCACATATAAAGTAGAGGAAGATGGGCATGGATGTTAGCTCAGGGCCAGTCTTCCTCAGCGAAAAGAGGAGGATTGGCAGTAGTTAGCTCAGGGCTAATCTTCCTCAAAAAAGTAGAATAAAATAAAATAAAAAATAAATAAAACAGCTCAGAACAGAGACCTCTCTTTTGATTTTGTCTGCAAATGGTCTCACCAATTTCTTAGGTAAGAGAGGCTGGGAGTTAAAGTCAGAATGATACTAAATCCTCTTTTTATTTTATTTTTTTTGTGAGGAAGAATTACCCTGAGCTAAAACATCTGTCGCCAATCCTCCTCTGTTTTTGCTTGAGGAAGATAGCCCTGAGCTAACATCTGGGCCAATCTTACTCCCCTTTGTGTGTGGGATGCTTCCACAGCATGGCTAATGAGCAGAGTTGGTCTGGATCTGGGATCTGAACCTGTGAATCCTGGGCCGCCTAAGTGGAGCACACAGAACCAGTCGGCCACAGGGCCAGCCCCACTAAATCTTCTTTTTAGATTATTCCATGTATAATTTTGACTGAATCTCTAAAAAGCTGAATGTAATTCTTGCTGTAATTGTCATCCTATATTAATAGGTTTATTTTTATAAAAAGAGTCATTAAAAGGTACAAACCTGACATGGTAGACAACCAGTCTACAACTGATGTCAATATTTGTTCCTGGAATCAATAAGCTAGGATCCTGAAGAAATGCAGCCCAGCCTTATTGTATCGCATGATAGATTTGGCCCAGATTTCTAGATTACTCAGTGATCTTCAATGTTTATAACCACATAAGTTTGTATATAGGTCAGCGTTTCTCAAAGCGCAACTCCTGGCGTTTTTGTTAAAAATGCAAATCATTTGACTTCACTTTAGAATTTCGGAGATGCAAACTGAAGATGGAGAATGACATTATATGTTTCTTGCAATATCAATGGAATAAAAATATCGTAAGATTATAGGCCCTACATGTTTCTTTCATTCAAATCTTTTTTGTATATTTTATAGACATTTATTGGACATCACTATTTATTGAGCATTATGCTAGACATAGCAAATGAGAGGAAATTTGATACTCCTCAGTTGTCTCTGCTAAACCAATACTAGTAAAAAATAAATGACAAACTACTGGCGTTATGTGACAGTAGAACTCTATTCATCTGCTTGGGTGTTGTTTCTTTCACTATCAATAATACTATCAGGTCAATTTTGATTCAAAAGTTGGTGGTGGACATGAAAAGTAATGCACACTCATTGACTCTCAGATGTGGGAGCCCATGAAGATGCTGAGCACAAGTGTTGACGGTGAATAGAAAAGCCCGTGTCGCAAAGCAATTTGACGAGAACACTCTTTGATGGAAAATGGTTACAGAGGATATTATTTATATCATTACTAAACTTGAATAAACTGTTTATCTGGAAATCACAATACTTTGTAAAGATCTGCCTGATTTTAAGTAAGAAATTAGAGTTGATTGTTGAATTGTAAATTAGGCTGTTTTGTCAAATCATTTATTAATGGGTTATAAATATTTTTCTGCAGTTAGTACTGTTTTCCAAAATAACAATTCTGAAAGAGAATTTGTGAAGAAATATGACAATCTTAGATATTTTAACATGAAAAAATACTTGTAAAATATTAGCAATTGATAAGCCGCAAAGATCTTAGACTTCCTAACTAAGCTACAGAAAGTTCCTTGCCAGCAAGTGTAAATTAAAAAAAATCTCAGATCCACTTCTCATGTCAGTTTGGGTGCCCGTACAGAGGGCAAAGGGCTGGGGCTGAGGTACAACATGAAGGAAAATACTGTTCATCTACCTATTACAGAATAAAGGAACGTATAGGCATATTCCGGTTCATCAAAGGTGGTGGTCATCTAGGACAAAGTTCTTCGTGCATTTCCGGAAACTGAAAACAGTTACTGAGTTGCTGGGTGTTAAGAATCTTTGCTAAAAGTTTGTATGTTGCACAATAGGACAGAAAATAATTACAAAAGATTCTAAGAACTTTGGAAAAATTGCTCAAACTTAAATTACTGATAAAAAGATTTGTCAGTTCTAAAATAGCTTTGTCAGCTCTAAAATAGTTTCTTTTCCTTGTTATTCCCAGCTAAATGTTCAGAATAGTCATGTTTCACTTTTTATTAGTACCAGATTGCAAAACCCCTGTCGACAAGGTTATAACAAGGGCATAAATATGAGAAAGGAAGAATATATATTTCTCTCCATATGGTATATACCTACATTAGGTAGGATTAGGCAGGATTTCAGGGGTTTGTCATCAGTTGCCAGGGAGTTTGGTAATGGCTAAACTGGGATTTAAAAAGATGAGAAGGAGATCACCTCAGGGAAAAAGGTGAAAATTGCCGAAGAAAACAATTTTGTTTGCTTTTCTCATCAGCCCCTCTCCCAACTCGAACACATACTCGGAGGTATACCTTTATGAAGAGATAAGAGAAGGTGTTAGGATGGGGGATAATTGGGGAAGATAGGAGAAGTTATGAGAATTTTAGATTTTGGTACTTTTCTGTGACGGCTTACATCGCTGCGAGGGATGCAGTCCAGTGCTGAACCGGCTTCAGTGCTGCAGGGACCCGACAGCGCTCTACAAATATTCTCGGAACAGTCTCCGAGTTCATCTATGGCTCCCTAAAACCATAGGGTCATTGCTAGAAAGAAGGCAGAGTTGGCCTGAGAGTCAGAAGGGTGTTTGCTGCCTTCGGTTGGAAGTATTTGAAGGAACACAGGTTGGGCTAAGAGGAGCCCTACTGGCTGGGTTGTATTATGCAGCTTTACTCCTCCCGTAGTTCTCTATTTTATTACAAAAGCCCTCATCCAAGCTCGGTCCATGTCGTACTTGTTCACTCGCTAATTCTTTCAGCCATCCATCCATTCATTGAATCATCATTTCATTCTCATTCACTATCAAGTGCCATCCTCACAGGACAGAGAGAGAGAACACTGGGACATGATCTCAGTCCTAAGACAGAGCACATTCAAGTGGAATGTAGAACCAGCAGAAAGGACATATAACCAGACAACAATGTGACAGTATAGGGTGTGCTCTAATAACAGAACAAACATATCCCTTTTTAATAGACGTGTTTTTAATCTCATTTTTATTGGACTGCAATTAGTTCTAGAATGGTCTTCCTCAGTGAGGACTCTGAGGCTTCAGAGAGCATGCACCCTGCGAGGAGAGCCTGGGGCCATGAAGACCATTTAAATCCCCAGGAAGAACCATGCGCAAGGAAACCAAGTCTCAGCATGGATTCTGAGGGTTTCTGAGTCCTGGATCAAGCTGTGCTTAAGAACATTGCCACCTTTCCAGTTATGGGAACCAATAAGTGACCTTTAGGTTTTAAATACATTTTATTTGGCATTTCTGCTGCATGCAAATAAATGATTTCCAAAGCACATTTGTAGATCGTCTGCTACTTTACCATAATCCAGCATGCCCCAAGATGTGCCACTACATGAGTAATAGGTACCGTTCTGGTCAAAAAGAGTGAAACAAGCAGCTCTTGAGTTCCGTACCCAGTCAAATTCTTTTGGCGGCTCACCTGAGAATATTGTTTTGAATGCCGATGGAAATCTTAAAGACTCCAAGAACCATGTGTATAGGCAATGCCCAGTGGCTATGGAGGCAATTTCAAGAGGCACTTTGAGATGTTACAGGATTGATTCAGATGACTTGATTTGGTTTGAATAAAGCAATGCTGGGCCTCAGAAGTCTTTGTTTCCTCAGAGTCTATTCAATACACTCCTCAATGGCAGAGATTCAGTGACTGATTACGGAATGATTAAATGAACATACAAAGGATTCCAGAGGAAGTCGGAGAGAATCAGAGAAAGAAATGCAGAAGCAACATTTGTTCTTTGTATTTTCTTCTCTCTGTAGATTAAGTAACGCCTATCATACATTTTATTAACGTAGACTTAGGCACAGAGAGTTAACAAAAAACCGGGGAGAAATTGCAAGATAATGTTCTCTTTTTTTTTTGAGGAAAGAGGATATTATTTATCTGACTACCTTTCTATGCTGTCCACTTACTAGTCAGCAGACAACTAACACTATTTTCATTTCCCATTTTTAATATTTTAGTGACTTTCCACAGGATGTGATTTGGATATTTAATAAAATTTGAACAGAAACAAAACTATTTTTGTAGCTCCCCAAGTGTATTCAATACCCTAACCTTGACACACAAAATATGCTGAAAAGCTACAGGCTCACATCATGAGATATTTGCCAAAATGCTCTGCTCAGTGCCTGTAACGGAGTAGGCTCTGCTCACCCATTCGCTACATCAATCTGAGTCCCACTTTTATGTATGAAAGGAATATAAAGATCAAGTGTTACTCATGCTCTTCCCACATGCCAAGTAAATATTGTTTTTCAACTTCCAGAATCTCTGATTTCAATACTATGGAATAAGGTAAAATAGGAAAAAACAGCAATAAATTATTTTTCTGTGCAGATTAACATTTTAATGTTTCCTATGATCATGAATTTGATTAATTATGCAGGAAGGCCAAGAAAAATTAGCCGTAAGAAGCTCATATGAAGCCGAATTCCACTTAGGACTTATTTGCTAATTAGTTAAGAAATAGACTGTGTTGACAATGTTCCTATTTCATGGGTATATCCTCTTCAATTCTCTTTATTGTCATGACCATGAGCTTGGCCAATAAATACCTTATCAGACTGCTTTTTCTTTCAAGTATGATGTAACAGCCTTGTATAACTTTGATTAAATTCCTGTCCAACTTTATTTAAGAAAAGTTTATTTTTGTATCAACAAATCCCACTTTCACTATTACCTTCATTATAATATTACCCTGGGACAAAGAAAAAGCTAGTCTAGTTATATGTTCATTGATTTTTTTATTTTTAATTTTGGCTAAGCATTCATTCTTCTCCTTAATTTATCGATTTGCCCTTATTTTATCTGTCATATTATTAAAGAATCATAATGATAAACATACTAGCCTGTATAAGCTACTGAAGCCATCTGTTTTTTTAGGATTCATTTTTGTGCAAACAATTTGAAAAGCGCTATATGAGGAAAATATTGAAGATGATAAATATCATGTGCATTGATAATGATGACCACCATCCCTTTCAAGAGCTCCATTAGTAAGGACATTTGAGCATGAGACAACAAACAGAAAGGAAGAAAGGAAGGAAGGGTTTATTACCCAGCCAGCATAGACTTCATAGTTTATTATTCCAAAGAGTGGCTGTTTTTTCCCTAACGTACTCCTGTCACCTCAACCTTGGCAGTTAAAAAGTTCTAGAAGAAAGGGGCTGTCCCCATGGCACAGTGGTTTCAGTTTGCACATTCCACTTCGGCAGCCTGGGGTTTGCTGGTTTGGATCCCAGGTGCGGACCTACACACCGCTTGTCAAGCCATGCTGTGGTAGGCATCCCACATATAAAGTAGAGGAAGATGGACACAGATGTTAGCTCAGGGCCAGTCTTCCTCAGCAAAAAAGAGGAGGATCCGCAGCAGATGTTAGCTCAGGGCTAATCTTCTTCTTTTTCAAAAAAGTTCTAGAAGAGAGAATAAGGAAAAATAAAATCACTAAGAACTTAGTCTGAATAAATATTGAGATGGGAGCTTTGGCTTTCTTGTCTACCAGTAGAGAACTGTGGAATGATCTCATGGGAAACGCTATTGCAGGAGATTATATCAATGCCAAAGTTGGAAATAGGTCCCAGTTACACTGTATATGTAGCCCATGACACCAACTCCTGCATCAGAGAGCACACATTTGCTTCTATGGAAAACATTCTAATCACACTTCAGGCTGTATCATGGACATGCTGCTTGATGATTCTTTGAACTTCTACAGGTGATTAAGCTTCACATAGATTTAAGAATCCCAAGAAGTAACAAACAACTCGATAAAAAAATGGCCAGATCATCTGAACAAACGTTTTCCAAAGAAGATCTACAGATGGCCAAGGGGCACATGAAAAGATGTTCAACATCACTAATTACTAGGGAAATGCAAGTTAAAACCACAATGAGATAGCACCTCATGCCTGTTGGAATGGGTATTGCTAAAAACACAAGAAATAACAAGTGTTGGAGAGGATGTGGAGCAAAGGGAACCCTTGTACACTGTTGGTGGGAATGTAGACTGGTGCAGCCACTATGGAAAACAGTATGGAGATTCCTCAAAAAATTAAAAAAAGAACTACCATATTCCACTTGTAGGTATTTATCCAAAGAACATGAAAACACTAATTCAAAAAGATATGTGCACCCCTATGTTCATTGCTGCATTAGTTACAATAGTCAAGACTTGGAAACAGCCTAAGTTGTGGTTGAAGAAGATGTGATATATATAACAGGATTCAGTTATTTTGGGGTTTCTTTTCAAATAATAAATAAATATATTGCAGTGGGCTGAATTGTGTCCCCCCAACTTGGTATACTGAAGCCTTAACCCCCAATGTGATGGTATTTGGAGATGGAGCCTTTTAGGAGAGAATTAGGTCATGAGACTGGAGCCTTTTTTTGTTATTTTGGTGAGGAAGATTGGCCCTGAGCTAACATCTATGCCAATATTTTACCATTTATACTTTGTAATTCCTAGATAAACAAAGGAAATAAAATGTATATATATATATATATGTATGCAATGGAATACTATTCAGCCACAAAAATGATGAAATCTTGCCATTTGCAACAACATGGATGGACCTTGGGGGTATTATGCTAAGGGAAATAAGTCAGACAAAGAAAGCCTATTACCACATGATTTATTTCATATGTACAAGATAAAAAACCAACAACAAACAAACACATAGACACAGAGAATAGATTGGTGGTTACCAGAGGGGGAGGGGTTGGGAGAGGGTGAGAGGGTAAAAACACACATGTGTATAGTGACAGATGGCAATTAGAATTTGGGTGTGAGCACAATATAGTCTACACAGAAGTCAAAATATGATATACACCTGAAATTTATATAATGTTGTAAACCAATGTTCCCTCAATAAAAGTACATTTAAAAAGAAACAAGATCCCAAGAAGTAAATAATTACCTCTTGTGGAGTTACTATGAGAGAGCTATAATGTATTGTCCCATTTGGAAGGCATTCTGGGTCTCCCCTGTCTATTCCTTGGAGCATTTAGGAATGCTTATGGCAATCCCCAGATGTCTAAACAAAATATACTGGAAAAGCAGCATTCTCTACAGAATGACAGAGCAGACTGCACAGAATGACTCAGCTGGAGGCAGACAGAAAAGGCAAGAGGAGGGGAAGGTAACTTCAGGGAAAGACTGCTCCAGCCGGAGCCGCAGGTGCTCTTGAGTTGCCGAGTATCATGGTGAAACTCACTCCACCTCTGCTGCAGAACTGCAAGAGCTGCTGGGAAAATCTTGTGCAGCGATAGATTGTGTTACATCTTGTCCTATGTACACAACCTTTGTGGGCTTTCTTCTCTCTGGATAATAATTTATTTGGGTTGATTCGACAGCTAACAAGTGGGAGAAATAAAGCCAACCTTTAGACTCCACTCAGTCAGTCAACAGAATGCTATCAAATGCCCAGCAAGAGCTAAACGATGTGAACTCAACAGAACAAGATACTTCTGAAAGGGCTTTGGGGACGTGTCCAACGTACAACTTTTAAACATTTGTTGACATTGGTTTTCTTCAAATTTTCCATAATTTTATGACCTGTTCTGAAGCACCAAGCAGTTATAATGACTTGAGTATATGCTCTAGTTTTGCCTGTGTTGTGGACAAGTGTGAAATAACCTTTCTATCATCAACTTAGACTAATTAAGGAGATGCTACAAAATTCTGCTTAGTTAATGTGTACACTGACAACATTTAAACTTTATTCAGTGATAGGAGTTATGCATTTTCTTTGCTATTCCTTTATTCACAATGTCAAGTGGAGTTTAACAGGATTTAAAAATTGTTTTCACCCTTTTAATGGTTCTAGGAAAACTTAGCACCTGATTTTCATTCCTTGTCTTTTTTCTGCCTAGATGCGTCAGGATACATCAACTGAAGTCGCCCTTCGTTAACGCTAGGATTTCGGTGCATCCATGTTGGTTCAGTAAAGCAGATGTCACCTCAGATTTGTAGGGTGACCCCATTTCCATCACAGCCTGGATTCTGTGGGTCTGGGATCTGAGTGATTTGCCTTTGTGTGTGTTTGATTCTCACAGGATGTGAATGTTTATAATGTGAAAACAAAGAGAAATTCTTGTGTTTTGTTACATGAGTAGAAACATCCTTGCCATCCTGGGATTTGATGGAGCCCGATTGGAAGAACAAAGGCATCCTTGTCTATCATCTACAGTCTGTTTGGCTTTCTGCTCCTGTGGTGGGATTCTAATTTCATAGCTGCCACGGTGACGTTCAAAATGTGGGAGTGTGAATTGTAAGTCGGTATACACCTTTCACCCTATCGCTGTTAAAGTGCCAGAGAAAATGCTGAGTTAAGAATTATTTTAAAAGTATTATTTTATGTTTGTCCCAGCTTCGTTTCCATTTTTTCCAACCTTGCTCCTTTCTGCAAGTAGATTTCATTGATAAATGAATGATCAAGACAACACGCAATCATCTACGCTAATCTCAATCTTATCCCTGGAAAGAGCCACTATTATTATGTTGGATTATAATCTTCCAAATTCTTTCATAGATCTATGTGATATGAATATAAATATTCATTTCAAAAATATATATATATAATGACAGATTTCTATATCTATCAATCATCTATCTACCTATCTGTATAATCCATGTTTTAATTTTTAAATGTAAATGATATTGTATTGCTTCTTGCCATTTTCGCTTAACAAATAACATGTTATAGAGACCTTTCCTATCTCTATGTATAGAATCTCATATATTTTAGAAATTCAGGTAATTTGCAATTTTTCTGCCTCACACAATCATGCAATGTACATTATTATAAACATCTTTTGTATTTGTTCAAGTTTTTTCTCAAATAGAAACAAAATTTTAAACTTTTAGACCTTTGTCTGATATGTGAATAATATTTTTTTTTGAGAAACTTTTAATAGACTGGGAAAAACCTCCCGCTGAAAGATATGTAACATTTTAAAATTTCATTAGCATTTATCACATTTCCACAACAAATTTTTATCTTCAAACTTCTTAATTTTTCTAATCTGGCAGTTGAGAAAAATTATATCCTATATTTGCTTTGCATTTTACTGATTGTTACTGAGGTTCAGCATTTTCTTCCAGGTTTCTTAGCAGTGTGTTAGTAAATCAATTATTCAATTCCTTTGCCCAGTTCTTTTACTGCATTGTTTTTGCATAAAGATATTTAGGGTTTTGAAAGTATTCTGCATATGCATTCCTTGACATTTATGTGTAAATAATTTCTCCCAATCTGTCATTTTTAAATATATTTATAATATATCTTGTTGTAAAGCAATTTTAAAATTTGAAGCAATAAACTGTGTTCATCTTTTCCTTTGTGGTTTACTAAATTTGTGTTTTGTTTGAGAAGAACTGCTTAGCCTGAGCTTATAAACATGCCAACATTTTCTCCCAACATATTCATACTTTTGCTTTGTGATCCTTTAAATGCATCTGGAATAGTTTTTATAGAGTCATGAGTGACTCTAATCTTATATATTTACATATGATTGTATAAATACCATCATTTTTAGTATTCCCCCATTGATTTGAATTCCAAACTTTACCAAGTTTGCCAGAGGGTTGTCCACACAAAAGCCAGCCACAGCCTCTTCTCACTTTGCTTTATTTGCTGGAGATGTGGGAACGCTTACCGTTCGCTTACCTAGATTCCTTTGCTGGGAGAGAAAGTCACGTGATTCACTTGTTGCCAATGCAATCTTTGCAGAAGTTACTGAATGGAGGTTTCCACAAAAAGTTTACCTATGGGTCAAAGTAGCCTGCCATTTTTGCCTTTTGCTCTGCTGTGACCTTCCTACTTAGAATATGAACGTGAGTTTGAAGGTCCCAACATCTTGAAGCCATGTGTGACAAAAGATGTACAAGGAAGAATGATGGACCAGAAGGCTGAAAAGAACTGAGTATCTGATGATACACTACTATTGTCAGTACTGAAATGTTAACCACAATTTATTTCATCTCGTTAGTTAGGTTTTCTATCAATTGCAATCAAATATAACTTTAGCTATTAGAAACATAAACCAAATTACAGTGTATTTGTGCAATTCTGTTTCTAGCCTGATTGCTGTTTGTTCCTATGCCAACACCAAAATAATTTAAATAATATTTAATTCATACAGATTTAAGTGTGTGTATTTTTTAGTATCTGGAAATATATGACCTCATCCTTTGTTCTTTATTCAAATTTCATAAAATTTTATTCTTTCATTCAGTACTTGAATTTATTATTTAGTCATGTTCCCTAAATAATCCTACTTAGATATGGTACATATTTAGTATTATTGAATTTTTATTTGTTTTGTTTTTGTACCTAAAATGATCATGGTTGTTTCTAAGTTATTAATGCAGAAAATTACAAACATGGGTTATCTAACTTAAACTATATTGGATTACAAGATAAATCCTAGTTGACTGTGGAATGTTTTTTATTTTAGTATATTTTTAATGCACTTTGGTTAAATTTTATGTAGGATTGTACATCTATTCTTATTACTGATATTGAATTGTAGTTTTCTTTCTTTTGCTATCATTTTCTGGCATAATACCATGGTTGTTTAGGTTTCAGGAAATGATTTGGGTATTTTTCCATTGTTTGCTCTGGAATACTCTGTTTAAGATGGGAATTGTCTGTTCTTTGAACATTTGGCAAAACTTGGTCATAAACTACTTAGGCTCTGTGAGTAGGCTTAGTTCTTCAACTTCAACGGTAGAATTTTTGTTTAGAATTCATTCTTCAAATATCTTATGTAATAATGATTTCAGTGTTGGTAAGTTGCTGATTTTACCATTTATACTTTGTAATTCCTAGATAAACAAAGGAAATAAAAAGATATAAATTTTATGGATTAACACAAATTTTTTAAAAACGGATAACATTATTTGAGCTTTTGAGTTTAAGTAACAAAAGGAGTCCCTTATCACAAAATGGCATTTCTTTTAAGAAAGCAATCTTAGAATTTGTGATTTTAATTAGTAACCTATAATTAAAAAAACAGATTCTAAATTTTGTTTATCACATTAACAATGGATATCAACAATAAGACTGATTTAATGGAAATATTATTGAGAACATCAGGCAAGTATCCTGATAAAGAAGGAAATATGCAATGTTCTAAAGAGTGCCATATGCAGTCATGTGCCACATAATGACATTTTGCAGTCAACAGTGGACTGCATATATGACAGTAGCCCCTTGAGATTAGTACCATATAGCCTGGGTGTGTAATGGGCTATACCATCTAGGTTTGTGGAAGTACACTCTGTGATGTTTGCACAACAATGAAATTGCCTAATGAAGCATTTCTCAGAATGTATGCTTCTTGTTTTGTTTTTCTTTTTTGAGGAAGATCAGCCCTGAGCTACCTGCTGCCAATCCTCCTCTTTTTGCTGAGGAAAACTGGCCCTGAGCTAACATCCGTGCCCATCTTCCTCTACTTTATATGTGGGACACCTACCACAGCATGGCGTGCTAAGCAGTGCCATGTCTGCACCCGGGGTCTGAACCGGCGAACCCTGGGTCGCAGAGAATTGGAACGTGTGAACTTAACTGCTGTGCCACCAGGCCGGCCCCTGTATCCTTCTTGTTAAGCAATGCATAACTGTAATATCTTGTAATACTGTTTCTTGTGGTTATAGACACTTCCTATAAATGCCTTTTTGAATCAATAACAAAAGACCTATTGTTTCCAAAAAAGGAGGAACCTATTTCTCTTCTGAGAAATGCTGAGCAGAAAAACATATTTTACATCAAGAGACACATTCATAGTTCTAATGTTCAACCTGTTATCAAAATTATAAGCATGACCCTTAACAGTTTTTAAGTTCAAAAATTTCTTATCTTGAATATATTTCATAAAGCATGATATTCATCTAGAACTGTAAACTACACACTTACATAGAATCAATGATGATAATTCACTTATTTTGGGGTTTCTTTTCAAATAATAAATAAATATATTGCAGTGGGCTGAATTGTGTCCCCCCAACTTGGTATACTGAAGCCTTAATCCCCAATGTGATGGTATTTGGAGATGGAGCCTTTTAGGAGAGAATTAGGTTATGAGACTGGAGCCTTTTTTTGTTTTTTTGGTGAGGAAGATTGGCCCTGAGCTAACATCTATGCCAATCTTCCTCTATTTTGTATGTGGGACACTGCCACAGCATGGCTTGATGAGCAGTGTGTAGGTTTGTGCCTGGGATCAGAACCTACGAACTGCTGGGCCGCCAAAGCAGAGCACGTGAGCTTAACCAAAAGGCCACCAGGTTGGCTCCGGGATTAGTGCTCTTTTAAAAAGAGATTTGACAGAGATTATCTCTCTCTCTCTGCTGTGTGAGGATACAGCAAGAAGGTGGCCATCTAGAAGCCAGGAAGAGGGACCTCATCAGACACCAAATCGGCTAGCATCGTGATCATGGATTTCCCAGCCGTCAGATCTATGAGAAATAATTGTCTATTGTTCAAGCCACTGAGTCACTGGTATTTTGTTATAGCAGCCTGAGGTGACAAAGATGAATGTGTTCTCACCAAACACTCCTCCCACATCCACCAACACACACGTGTGTGTGCACACACACAGCACAACGCATGAAAGGAAAGCACCTCAAAGTTGACATAACTTTAAATTAGATAAATTTTACTTTGTGTCAAATTTATCATCCTATTTTTCATGTCTGACAACAATTGACCTAAATTAAATTACAATTGTGATCAACAATATTTCATAAAAGCTAATTTAAAATCCATATTGGATTTTATAATTGTTTAAAATAAAAAAGGCCCAAATTTATTTTTAAGTGTCCCATGCAGGAATACCAGACAAAACCTTAAAGTTTTTAAATGGCCTATTATGTATACTAATTTGCATACATAGTGCCTACATTTATAATAAACGTGATATGTAATATATAAATAACGAGTCAACAACGTTATAATTTTGCCCTCAAAATTGTCTGTTTGAAAATCTTTAAAAAAGACCATAAAGATCGTGACAATTTTTTTTAACTTTAAAAAATAGAAATAGTTTCTTATATTGAAAACATTTTAGAAATTTAAGGTTAAATATTTCTTTTCTTTTCAGTCCATCATCAAAGTTTTTTGTTTATTTTGTTTTGTTTTTAAACCAGAGGACTAACTCTATTGTACCTGAAAAAACTCAGGGGCAGAAGGACAGCAAGTCGCTCTGCCGATTATTTGCAGGAAATCCATCATCATCTTTTATGCTATCATCACTGAATTCCTCAAGTATAAATAATTAAAAATTAAAGAAAGCAAGAAACTTCAAAATTTATCTTACAATATTGCTTTAAAACTGCCACTTTTAAATTGAGTGGAAAATCTCAAATGTCTGATCCTTGACTGACATTTTATCACGCTCTACATGCTGTCAGGTTGTCTCACTTGAGCTCACAATGTTTCTGTGAAGTGGATATTCTTTTTCTCAGACTTATTTTAAAATGGAGAAACCTGAGGCTCAGGAGAAACCTGAGGCTCAGGAAGTCTTATGATTGTTTAAATAATAGATCTGAGTTTTCTAAATTAAAGCCTTCTTATTTTAAAATCAGATTTACCACTAAACCTACAAAGATTCTCAGAAAGCCTAATTAACTTCTTCAGCCGCTGCAGCTGGTGAAAGCACAGTGGACATTCCTCACACGGGGCAAGCGCTTTCAATGTGTTTTCTTCAGAGTCATCTACATAGAAAATTTGGCTCCATAAGAATCTTTTGAGGAGAAGTGTAAAATGAAGGCCACCTTTTAAATGAATTTCAAGGATTAATCTCAGACATTGAGAGAAATGTAAAGTTAAACATTTTTTTCTTTTCAATCCATCATCAAGATTTTTTGTCTTTTGTTTTATTTTGTTCTTAAACTGCAGGGCTAAATACGTAGTGCCTGAAAAAAATTGAGACAGCCAGAGGGAGACACAGAGAGACACAGAGAGACAGCAAGAGAGAGCCGAGCCCCCTCCACTGTCTTCTGTGAGATTCTCATCAGCCTCGTGTCTGAGCTCGTGATGACCACATCATGTGGATGAAATCAGGCTACGTGCTGTGACAACAACAAATTTCCTTCTGTGAATAACAGCTAAATGTATGAGAGCTTAGCTCCCTCCTCCACACCGGGAAAACCACTGTGGAATTTCTTTACGCTTTTGCTAATTTAGTTGTTTCAAAGTTATATTATTTTGATTCTTAGTAAGGTTGAACAAGTTTCTTCTTCTGTGAATTTTCTTGTCGTTCTTTGCACTGTTTTTTTTTTACCGTGGTTTTAGTGGTTTTGATCTATTCAAGTCGCCGATACCATTGCGTTATTGTTATTTGCCCAGTGCTGTGCTGTGTCCTGCCTATTATGTTCTCCAGGGAGCAGATGCTGACATGAGTTAGGAGTGCAAAAGTTTATTGGTTTTTGGGGGCTCAGGGAGTGGTGCCTGTGAGAAAGAGAGGTGGGAATTTGCAGTGGTAGTCAAAGAAAGCCTTCAGATTGTGACACTGAGCTGATGCCTCCTGCCTGTGAAAGGAAAGGAGGAGCGAGCTGGATTGGGTAGGGAAGGACTCCACCGTGATGAAGAGCTGACTAGTTTCGGCCAACCCATCAAGGAGCTCCAGAATCAACTGGTTGCTGGAGGTGTCATGCACTGGGCAGAAGTGGCCTGGTCCTGGTGTCACCGCCATGTTTAGTCACTGGCTAGGGGCTTCCATAGAAGAGCCTGGTCCTGCTCGTAAGCTGAGGCAAACCCCAGGAGCTGCTGCTGGAGGACGTCAGCTCTCTACACTCATTGCAGGAAAGGCGCAGTCTTTTCTTGAAGGGAGGATCAAGCATTTGCCTTCATGCTGCCAATAGGAGCTGTGGATAGAGTAGGAAAAAGGGAGACATAATCCTGCATTAGATTACAGTCCAGTGGAAAGTAGTGATTAAGAACATAAACAGATGCTTTTGGAAGACGCTTTTGTACCATAAAGGACAACACAACGTTGCCTTTGATAGAGTGATGGGGAAGTAAAAACCTTAGACAGTGTGTAAGACCTCTCTGAGTAAGTAATGAGTCCAGGGCACTTATCCAAACAGAATAAAACACCATATATTGTGGAATTCACAACTACTGGGACTTATATCTGAATGATGGAAAGAAGTCAGTCATGGGAGGCTTGTCCCAGGGAGAAAGAGTGACCTTGATTGAGGAAGTTCCCTTCGGCTGTTTCCCAAAGATGGACTCCATTGTGAGAAGTCAGTGACTAAGAATCCTGGGAGCCTGGGATATTTGCCTGTCTCCTGAAGGAGGGAATCTGATGGCACGGGACAGCACCTGCTACAGTGAACCTGGAAAGATGGAGCTAGCAAGAACCTGCCTGGGCACTGGCTGTGGCAGGGCTGAAGGACAGGGAAGATCAAGCATGAATTCCGGATTTTATAGTGGAGAAACTAATGAGTAGATGGGTTTTTTCTATTGATTTTATAACCTGTACTTGCAAGAATTTGTTGATTATACTTATGTAAATTATATTTCTCCAATTTCTGTTTCCTTTTATAGTTTTATGATTATTTTCAACATTAAAAAGTTAAAAAATGTTCAAATCTATTTATGTTTTAAGATTTCTTGCATTGAATTAGACTTAGAAAGTCATTCCCCAACTACAGAAAAATGTCAGCTTCAATTTTTGTCTTTTAAAAATTATTCTTTAAGATGTAGCTCTTTCATTTAGCAGAAATGTATTCTGCTGTATGATGTAAGCCGATGTATTCTTAAAATTGAGTTCATTCCATCATGCGCAATCATTGGACGGCAGGGTGCTCAAAAAGAAGATCTTAAAGGCAGAGAGAATTCTCGGGCTGTCTCCATCTGCATCTCATGTATCATGAGCAAAGTAAAGAAGGAGAAACTGGAAGAAGAGAGGTGTTCTTCCCTGTTTTCACTGCTCTTCAGGCAGCAAGCAATATTCCTTCTCTGATCTTTTATTCCCTTTTACTGCCATTCTTCAATCAGCACCTCATTACTCTCCTCTCACTCTCAGACATCAGAGCCTCACTCCCAACACCCGTGCTTCGATTCTTCATTCTCCAGCAATGCTATGGTCGTATCTCCTACACAGACATTCTACTGAGCAATAATAATGATTATGGTTTGAGAAGGCCTGACAATTGTCCTCTTAGATGGGGTAATGGGGACTACCTGGAGGAATAAAAATCATTTTTAGTGGAGTAATATAGATTTTCTAAAAGCAAACTTGAAAACATAAATGCAGTTAATTTTCTTAACTGTCTCTGACTGTCAGAAGGATCTAAACTCCGGGTAGCAGAAATATTATGAAATATTTTGGTTTCTAATTTTTCCTCATAAAGCTGAAGTTACATTAATCTTTATGACAGTCAAATTTATATTCATCCCCTTATTCTTTCATTTATTCATTGTTTTTCCTAGCAAAATTTAATTAAGCAGTTAGTAAGTGTCAAATTAATTTTTAGGTATCAGGCAGCGGAAGATGAGTAACATTCAGTCTCTGCCATTAAAAATCTCCAAGCTTGGTGAAAGATGCGAACACATAAAGAGATTATTATTATTGTTATTGTTATTGTTATTATTTCATTATTATTAAATGGAAGTGCTAGAGATGTGGCTGGTTTGTTATAAGAACATGTGGAGGGTCATCTTCCCCAAATTGGTAGAGGTAGTCGGAAAGGCTTCTGGAAAGAAAGTGTTAGGCATTAAGTTGTTGTGCTTACTTTAAATAAGGGGAAATATAAAAGCAGCAACATTTGTGAAGAGAGAGGCACCAGGACAATCTAATTCTAGGTGTCATTCAAATTCTGAACATAACGTAGTAACAGCACATCTTCTGAGCTTTATTAGGTGTGATCCCAAATGTAATCATATGCCTATAAAGACATTTCGGTCAACAACAGACCATGTATATGACGGTGGTGCCATCAGATCATTATCATATAGCCTGGGTGTGTGGTAGGCTATACCATCTAGATTTATGTAAGCACACTCTATGATGTTCGCATAATGACAAACCTCCTAATGACGACGCATTTCTCAGAATGTTTCCCCGTCGTTAAGTGACACGTGACTGAAATGAACTCTGGCCAGTGAGTCAGAAAACCTGGGTTTTGGGACCTGTTAGCTTTCTGCCTCCATTACGCTGGTTAGGTCTCAGGATTCAGTCCTGGCTGTGAAGTGACGCTGAGTAGCTTTTGCAGTCTATAAGATAGAGCCCCACCTTGTTCAAAGGTAGTAAAGATTACTGCCCATTTTGGCTAATATATATTTGTGAAAATATTAAATATGATGTGATATTTTTAAAGTGTGTAGGCACTATAATCAAGTCTGTAAATTTGTATAAACAACAGAAAACTAATTTTTCTGTAGTTGCAAGGCATGTTTTCCTTGCCAAAATATAAATATTTTCTATCTTTCAGAAGAAATATCTCTAGGAAGAGTAATCAAATTTCTAACTTGAGGTTTGTGACATTAACAACTGAATATTTTTAAGCTAAATTTGTAATTAAGAGATTTGATGGCATTTGAAAAAATACTAAACTAAATTAATGGTTTGCCAGGAAAGACAGCTCATGGTTTGCTGTTGATAAATCTGGCCAACTAAGTTGCTTCCTTGTGTATTTCAGATGACCCTGATACCATGTCAAATCACTTCTGAAACTTCTGATTATTTTTATTATATTTAATCTCTTACAAGGGAGCATAATGGTGCTCTAGGGTTAGAATAAGAGTCATAAGCTCTTAGAAAAATATTACACAGTATTCTTTGCTTTGGAGATTAAATATATTCTTGTCAGACTGGCTGAGAAATGACATTTTCCATGTTCTTTCTAATAGCTTCAAGAGTTATTTGATTCTCTAAAATTAAACAAAAGCAAGCATACACATCCTGTTGGCTTGTCTCTCTGGAGTTTTCAGTCTGAGTGTCTTTGACTTCTTTTCAGACATGTTCTTCAAGCTATTCAAATTAGAGTCAAATTAACGTCTGACATCCTGGACAATTAGAGAGCTAGAAGTAATCTTCAGTGGTCTGATAGACTTACACTCCGGCCCATTTTTACACAATCTGGAAAAGGCTGATTTCTAACCTGATTCTCCAAAAGTTCATATGGAAAGTCTCATTTTATTATTATTTAAAAATGTCTCTGTGTGTGTGTGTGTCATAAAATCTTCAGAGAAAGAGAGAGCGTGTTTTGCCCTCTATAAACTCAGACCTGGTCATGTTGAATTTCCTTTACTACCACTTTCCGTAACAAACTTGGGTTCATCTTTTAGCATCTTTGTCTTCACATCCGCTCCATTTCCTCTGTGAGTTTTGCTCACTTCTGTAGTTTCTTGGTGGAAGTTTTTTGCATTTTTGCTGATACAGCAGGCCTCTGTTCTACAGTGTGGCAAAGTGGAAAGCAGAGCTGGCTGGAAAGCAGGAAATCTGAGTGCTCTCTAGGGCTGACTTTGTAAGACACAGGCACAGTGTTTAATTTAGGTCCCCGCTCCAAGACCATTGGATTAGTTACGAAGGTTATTTGATTTAACTTCTCACTCAAACGTGAATCAGCTTGTTCTTGTTTTCCTCATCGGCAATGTATTAGAATAATTATATTCATGTCACAGGCATGCTGGGGGACTGGAATGGGATATGGTATGCATGTTCCTAGAGTCATGCCTGGCACCTAAAAAGTGTCCCATGAATGTTAGCTGTTACATGTGGTGAGATGGAGATCGGGGGATGTCTGGATACAGGTGGGCACGCAGGCTGCAGATGCAGGTGGGATCATCCAGGTAGAGGGAGAATGAGGAGCCTCCAGAACTGCAGGGTCTAACACTGTAGCCGCTAGCCTCACGTGACTATTTAAATTAATAAAATAAAACTTTATCAGTAACACTGGCCACATTTCAAGTGTTCACTATGCACATGTGTTCAGTGCCTACTGTATTGGACAGTGTAGATATAGAACATTTTCATCATCACAGAAAGTTCTATGGGAAGCAGTTATCTAGAGCAAAACCCTGAGGAACATGTTGCTGTTAGGGATCCATGGTTGTAATGGCTAATAGCCCATGGATATTTACCAAGTCATGTACTGTGCTAAAAACTTCAATAAATTTGCTCCATTTTTTCCTCAAAAACTCACAAAACACTCATCATTATTATTCACATTTTAGATAAGAGGAAATGAAGAATCTCTTAGTTTAAACCGTGGCTCCAGGAGGCTTATCAAGGAGGAACCAAGGAAAGCCATGACTCAAATCTAAGTTTGATTCCAAAATGATGATTCTGGATCAATTTTCCATTTGCTGTCAGCCCTATTATCACATAGGGCTGATTCTAAGACTTATACCAGAACCATCATTCACACTAAGAAAGCATTCATTTTTTATGTGTGAGCACACTTTCTATTTTTGAAATTGTTGAATCTTCTGTGGCAACCGAGGATGGTGATAATGAGATAAATATTTTAAAAACATTTCTGACTTCTCTAACATTTCTAAGCCAATGACAAAGAACAATTAAATAACTTAACCAATACTACATTTTTTTCTAGTTTTATTGAGGTATAATTGAGAAATAAAAATTATACACAATTAAGACCAGCATGATGGTTTCGTGTGTATGTGTATATATATGTGTATATATATTTACATTTGAAATATTTACTACAATCAAAGTAATTAACACATCCATAACCCCACGTAGTTATCTTTTTTTGATGATGAGAACACTTCAGATCTACTCTCTCAGCAAATTTCCGTTATCGAATTCAGTATTGTTGACCGTAGTCACCGTGCTGTACAATAGATCCCAGGACTTACTCTGTTAAAACTGGAAGTTTGTCCCCTTTGACCAACATCTCTCCATTTCCCCAATCCCCCAACCCCTAGTAGTAACCATTATACTCTCTGCTTCTGTGGGCTCTACTTTTTTAGATTCCATATGTATACGTGAGATCATATAGTATTTGTCCTTCTATGTCTGGCTTATTTCACTTAGCATATTGTCTTCCAGGTTTACCCATATTGTCACAAATGGCAGGATTTCTTTCTTTTATATGGCTGAATAATATTCCATTATACACATAATGTGGTACATATGTATATATACATTTGTAATATGTATAACATATGTAATTTCTTTATTGTATATATGTTATTTCTTTATCTATTCATCCATCAATGGACATTGAGGCTGTTTCCATATCTTGGCTGGCATGAATAATCCAATGCTGCATGTTATTGAACGTCTGGCTTGGGAGTCAAACCAACAATTTGGCCGACAGCACAAACACTAGAAAATCAGTTCTCTGATTTTCACTCCAATGTTTTTCCCACCTGTTGTCTCCCCTAGTGTTTCCCTGAGGCACCAGATGCGCACTCCATGTACTCCTGCTGCATCCACCTTAGTTTAGAATGCCTGACGTCAGACATTTCCTGAGTACACTTAAAATTGGGTGTACATCACTGCTTTTCCTTCTTCTACCTGAAAAGGAAGCCCTGACGCGGCAGCCTGCTGTCCTGGCCTCTGCTTTGGCCTTGTTTTATTTTGCATTATGGCAATAGTCAAAAATGTTTCACTATTTTGCTTGCTGGTGTTTTGACAATGATGTAGATCTATCATCAATCATGTTAGATGATAAAATTAACACAATCAGAGCCTATTGTAGTCAGTCTGAAGTAAACATTTCTTCGCAGCGGTAATGACAGCGTCTCGCCGAGGCTCCGCTTTCCCCTCCTCTGCTGCAACTTGCTGTTGACGATCAGCGTGTGCCACTCTCTTTCCCTTATGTACCTTTCCATTTATTTTTCTTAAGTGACAATTTAATGATATGTGTGACTCATAGGATGCTAATAATGCTTTCATATTCAACTCATTTTTGTCTGTATGTACTTACATAAGCAGAAAATTCCTGTATTTGTATAAAAACAGTTCTACAGAATTATCTGTGAGCCTTGAGTATTACTATTTCAATCTGACACTAAAAATGTCACCATTTGATTATTTCTGCCATCCTATCAATCATACTCTGAGATGTCATTTCAGAGTAAGAGAGAAAAATGATGTTCTCAGGAAAAAAAAGCATTTATACCTCAATAAAACCGTGCCACTAGTCACATGGATCAGGCCTATTTAATTACAGAAGAGCCACGTCATTTATTCTCATGGGAAAACATAGCATGTCAAGAAAATTATTGTTGAAAATACTAAAATGATTCATAACATTCTTGCCTCTACTGCATATGTTCAATAAATGCTTTTTGATGGACTAACAGATGTTAGTTTTATGCAAAAGGACTTTTTCAGAGTTTGTATTTTAAGAAACCTAATGACATGAAAATTATAGAAAAAACATTTCTGTCATCTTGATGCTACACTACAAAATTTTATCTTCATAAGTTATTCTGATACTGTGCAACTGAATATGAATTTTGAAATGGAATTTTAACTTTCCTTTGAGAATTTATATTTTTAAAAGCAAAAAATTCTTCTAAAGGATTTTGTAAAGTAACAACTTAAAATATACACATAAGATAAGATTGATACAGTAAATTAATTAGAAAATTTATATTTATGTTCTACCATGTGCCTAGCCCTATTAAAGGCACTCTGAAAAAGAAATAAAATAGAGATCCTGTTTTCTGTATTCACGTAATTAATGTAATTTATGTAATGATCTTGCACTCAAACAATAAAAAATACTGCAAAAGGGTAAATATAAAGTGTGTAAGGAAATAATTTTCAAACTACCTAAAGAGATACCATTACTATTTTTAAAATCCATTAAAGACATTTGAGAAAGACTATGGAGGAATTGGAGCTCAATACGGAGCTTGAAGAAGTGGTAAGATTTGGATGAAAGGCCACAAAACGTGAAAAAATTCAGCCACAAGTGCTGACTAGAGACAAAAAATAGTTATTTAGAACATCTAATAACTTAAAATCATAAAATGTCACAGAATGCATCTTGTAAACAAAATTATCATTATAAGAGTTGATTCTTTAATGTAAACAAGCAATGAAAAATTAATTTGATTTTGACTGCATTTAATACCAACTAAAGTAAGTTCATGTAATTCACAATGATATAACAGCTAGCACTAAAATAAACTGTCTGGGAGGAATTATTTAGATTCTGCTGTCTATTTTACCTAGTCATAAATTTTTTCATATATAATATGGACGCAGATTATTTTTATGCCACCCAATTTGCCTGTGTGAAAAGTATTCTTTGCCACATTTGAATCCTTTTGATTTCATAATATTATGAGCTTTTGCCATTTCCTTTTAAAGACTGGAAATGTCCAAAGAGGAAAGATGTTGGTGGTCCTGTGTACCGGCGCTCTTATACAGTCCCATCTAACAGGGCATATGGTGAAATGGGACGTGATGTAACTATCGTGGACTCTCTCACTCTGATTGACACTAGAGACAGAATGAGCTGACTTTACATTTATTAATAAAAATAAAAACTGAAGGAGATCAAGTCACAGAGGATAAAACCATTTCTAATACTGGGATAAATTATTAACAACAGCAAAAGGGTATAAGTGGAAAACTTCATTGATAATAAATGAAATCAATCCTAAAAAGAGCTTCGTGTTAAGTGCTAAGAACTTGTAAGTGAATGTGTGTTTACTCTCTGAGAAGTTGTACGTGCTGAAAATATAAACAGGCAGTTTCTGCTGAGACGAGAAGAAAACACAATCCAAGGGTTGCTCCCCATTAACACAGCCCTGGGAAAGCTGCAAAAGGAAATAGACTTTAATGGCTTCGGAAAACTAACCTAAGAACGATGCAAAACCACTAGATAGAAAAGATGCTGAGTCATGGTGTAGGAGGGTGTTTTGGTTTTCTGGGGCTGCCCAAAGTACCACAAACAAGGTGTCTTAAATGACAGACCTTTACTGTCCTATGGTTCTGGAGGCCAGAAGTCCAAAATCAAGGTGTCAACAGGGTTGTTCCTTCTGAGGTTTGCAATGGACAATCTGTGTGAGCCTCTCTCCTAGCTTCTGGTTGCTGGCTGGCAATCTTTGGCATTCCTTGGCTTGTAGATACATCACTCTGACCTCTGCCTACACATTCACATCCAGTTCTCCTATGTGTGTCTGTGTTCAAATTTCCCCTTTTTTTAAGGACAACGATCATATTAGAATGGGGGTCCACCCTACACCAGTGTGACCTCATCTTAACTAATTAAGTCTGCAACAATGCTACTTCCAGATAAGGTCAGATTTTGAAGTACTTGAAGTTAGGACTTCAATATATGAATTTGGAGGAATACAATTCAACCCACAACAGAAGGAAATGGAAGACGCGATCCAAAGGGAACCAGGCACCATAAATGGGGGAATAAACTCAAGAAGAAACTCCTTGTATCCTTTTCTCTTTCTCATGTCACTTTGAGCAGATCACAGCCCATCCCATAGACACTGATAAAGGAGACTCTGTAGCACAAGTCTATTGTCAAATAGAGGTAGTAGGGTATTTTAGTTCGTTATTGCTGCTATAGAAAATTATCACAAATTTTGTGGTTTAGAGCAGAATGAATTTGTTATTTTATATTTTTGGAAGTCAGTAGTCTTGATGCCATTAATATTTTATGTTTGTAAGTTTTTCTGATTCTCTGCAAGTGAATATAAAGTTTGAAAAGAATTTTTAAGCTTTCCTGTGGAATTTATTTCCAGAAATAGAACAACCGCACTAAAACTACTTCATTTTGTGAAACAGCACCTTTAAACATACATATATGAAATGAGATTTATATGTTAAATTGATTCAGAAATCTATATTTCTATTCCATCGTTCCACCATGTGCCTACTTCTTTGGAGGGCCAGCATAAGAAATATTTCAAAGGAAGAAATTAAATATAAAATTTGTAAGAAAATAATTTGCAAACTACCTAAAGAGATACTATTACTATTTCCAACATCCATTAAAGTCATTTGAGAAGGGCTTCTGAAGGAATTGGTGCTTAATATGGGCCTAGAAGATTTGGATGACCGTCTGCAAAACGTGTGCAAAAGTTCAACCGAAAATAATGACTAGAAACAAATACTTATTTTGAACACCTAATAACTTAAAAATTTGGTGAAATTAAGCTATCAGAAAGGCTAGTTCCTCCTGGAAGTTCTGAGGGAAAATCCATTTCCTTGCCTTTCTCAGCTTCTAGAGGCTGCCCACATTCCTTGGCTTTTGGTCCCTTCCTCCATCTTCAAAGCTGGCAGTCACATCACTTTGACCTCAGCTTCTGTCATCACGATTTCTTCTCGTTCTTCTCTCCCTCTTTCCCTTATAAGGACCCACATGATTACATTGGGCCCACGTGTACAATCCAAGATCTTTCTCAAGATCCTTACTCATGTCTGCAAAGTCCCTTTTGCCATGTAAGGTAATAAATTTACAGGCTCTGGGGATCAGGACCTAGGCTCCTTGGGGAGTCATTATTCAAGGTGACATCAGAGTGGTGCCAGATATCAGCTGAGATAGAAAGTGGATGTCGCTGGCTCCTTGGCCAGCTAGGAATCTCAAACATTTCTGTGTCTCCCATGTGCTCCCCTACCCTCACCTTCACAAACTGTTGGAAAGGTCAGTGGTTTCATATTTTATTGTTCATATCCTCTATGTGGTAGATATTTCTGTTGTTCACTGATATCTGTATTCTCTTTCCTTCCAGAGCACATGGAAGACTACACTGTGAAACTTGCATTCTTGCCAATGAACTATGATTCAAACTGACCTATGCTTTTCCAGACCACTGCAATGAAAAAACCCCATGTGCTTCTGCAGATTCCCCATCCATCCAGGGATGTGATCAGTGACTGTAAAGGTAGATAAGGTACTTCAAAATGAGTCCCCAAGGAACAATATAGAGCCGAGATGTCCCCTTTCACCCTATCGTTCCCTCATATATGTTTTAAGAGATTTTGTATGTGTAAAAAATAACATTTTTAGAGGATTAAGTCACTGGTATTTTAGGGTTACTTGTAACCACAGAATAAGTTTACCTATCCTGACTAATAAGTTCCACAAAATAATTTTAAAAATTTATTAACTGACACATATTTTAGGTTGATATATAAAATATTTCATCCTAATTTGAAATAGTTGCACAAGATGTAATTTCTAGCATGTTGTTAATACTGATGTTTTAATTTAAAATTGTTTCATCACTCTTTGTATTTATGGAATCTAAACTTCATAGCAATTTGGTACTTACCTTTATTCATCTTAAACATATGAACTAGCCCCTCTTTAACCAAATTTTTATATATTGCCTTCATTTTATTGAATTCATACTTTCATATCACTTATCCCACAGAGCTATAAAATAAGTAAATAAATATATTTTAGTGCTTGATATTATTGATAATATATCATACTTTTCTGTGACAAATTATTTTTATTTATTTATTTTTTTAAAGATTGGCACCTGCGCTAACATCTGTTACCAATTTTTTTTTCCTTCTTCTTCTCCCCAAAGCACCCCCAGTACATAGTTGTATATTCTAGTTGTGGGTCCTTCTAGTTGTGGCATGAAGGATGCCACCTCAGCATGGCCTGATGAGTGGTGCCATGTCCGCACCCAGGATCCAAATGGGCAAAACCCTAGGCTGCTGAAGTGGAGCGCACAAACTTAACCACTCGGCCATGGGGCCAGCCCCGTGTGACAAATTATTTATGTAAATTGACATGTCTTAAACTTATGGCCATAAATTTTGGGCGTTGAGTTATTTCTATTATCATTAATATAGAAATGATCAAAACAACTCCAATATATTTAACACTTTTACACATTTTTATTAAACACAAAAGTAACATTTTATGGAACTATATCATATAGTGAAACCAATGAGGCTTTTAAATTTTCTAATAGGTCAGGTATCGATGTATAAATGTGGCTTACTGTTAGAATTTCAAAACATTTGGCATCAACTTTATTTCTGTTTTCTTTTCAGTGTAAATCCTAAAAAAACTGATCCATAAATAAGAAGTTGGGGCTTAGAGTAATCTTGTTACAGCAGTGTGATTCAATTCTTTGAGTTATGTTCTCTAGTTATATGCCACAGATTTATCATCAGAAGTAGTTTTGAACAATCTATAATTTGACTACTCAGTTATACCTCCTTTAATTTCTTAAGAAAACAAGTAACTGGAATTCACCAAAGTTGTACAGGAATGGGTTAACTCAAGCAAATCCCTTAGAAAATTCTTCCTGTATCACAAGAGAATATTCACACTATTTTGATGAATGCCTTACCAGGAAAGATGACCTTAGAAAGGTCATTGCCTAGATTGAACTTTCATAGAGTTATCCTGAGAGGCAGTGACGTCTGGTAAATAGGGTGAAAATCTAATGGGGAAACCTCAGTTGCGTCTTACTTTGACAGTGAGCCGCCATGATTTGTGGAAATGTGCTGCATCCCTTGAAGAACACCAGTGTGAACATAAACTTTGGGAACCACTGTTTTTGAGTCTTTGCATAGAGATCTTTTTTAGTTTTTTGTGTGGCTCCCTTTTCTGCTCACTATACCCTCTAACCACATTGATGATCTCAACTCCACCTTGAACTCCAACTATTACACAAATATATGCTTTAATACTGAGTTCACAAACTATCTGCATTCCATTAATGCATATCTCCACAAAAGATCTCAAACCAGATATTCTCTAAAAACCAATTACATGAAATTGTTTTGTTTTGTTTTTTACTTCCTCAGAATTCCTTGACTTTGTCCTTCCTTCTTTTCCCCCACTATCCTTTCCTTATTTCAGGATGACATTTCTTACCCAAACAATTGCAATGGCTTGATAATCCATATTATCTTATTTAGTGCAGCTTTCTTCCAATAAATTTCTTAATTGTCTCCAAGATTACACTTCTAGATGCATATTGAACCATGTCACTCCACTCTTTAAAATCTTTAAATAAATTGCTTTCTTTCAGAAAAAATAAAATCATTCGCCTTATACGGCCTTTTGTTATCTGATATACGACAGTCTCAAACCACGTCTCTCACTTCTCATCTCTCCCTCCCTCATTCCCTAGAATCCATCCAGCCATCCTGAATTTAAGCTCCCCAAAGTTCCACCCACTTGTTCTGTTTTGCTAGAACAATGTTCTCCATAAAAATCCTTTCACTGAAAAATAATCTCAAAATTTAGCTCAAATTTCCCCTTTTTAGGAATTCTTCCGTTCCTGCCACTATTCCTATACAACAGAGCTTATGTGTCCTTCCTATAAGAGCCCATGTCAACTCTTCAGTGTTCAACTGAAGTGTCACACATACATTTGTCATTAAATATATTTTTCTTTCTACCAGACTGTGAGCTTTTGAGAGAAAGAACAATAATTCCTTTTGTCGTATTCTTAGTGATAAAAGAATATTTGACCTGTGTGGTGTTTGAAAGAGCAAAAGAATTAATAAAACAATGCCTTCTTGCTAAGTAGTGCCCTCAAAGTGTTCTGTTTATCAAATTTCTCTGTTTCATCATAAAGCAAGGTTGAATATAGTTTGCAAAATACGGTATCTGAAATAATTCTGCATATTTTTACAATCAAATTCTATCAATGCATGCCAACTATAAAAACCTTAATATTCCATCAAATAACTTTTAACAAAAACAAGAGTTAAATTGCTTCCTTCCTCAGTACTTCTCAAACTACAAACCCTCTGATAAGAAAGGGAAGAAGTCTTGAAAGCTAATTTTCTTATCATAAATGTTGTATGAGTACTTATATAGAAAGAGGTGGGAGAGGGAGAGAAGCGAGCAAAAGGCAAAGGTGAGTGAGAGAGGGGAAGAGAACATAGAAGCTGGGTGCGCTTTCCTTTCAACAAGGAACATGGTGCTCCCAGTCCTCTGTGTGTGGGAGCAGGGAGAATGCCAAACTTAATTAGTGTCTAACTCTGATCCCATAATCTTTGAGCAGAAAAATCTAGTGAAACCCACTCTTTTTAGGGGTAATTTCTCATGTACAGGGATTCTGGAACTTACAATTAAGTAGTTATGTAATAAAAAAAGGCATAAATCTCTTCAAGACATAACTTTACAGAAAGCATATTTTGCTTGTGGACTGAAAGAAGCTATGAAACATTCACAGTGTTGCTGATTTTGCTCATTTTATTTCAGGCTCAAAAGTCGTTTTAAGACACATGAAATTTTCAATGAATATCCTGAAGCATTAATGATAATTGAAGTTTAGGTTTATTCTGCATGCCCCCTCCTAGCCACAGAATGGGATAAAAGTTGGAGACACTGCTCCGTACTCTGAGTCTCCAGTATAGTATATCTTATAGCAAAGTATATTGTAGGATTGAGTTCTTGTATAGATGAGCGATTTACACCTCAGTCACACCTGGTTTGGCCAGCTGTGTTTTCATTGATGTATGAGGACCCAACATGATTAAGGTAAGAGATTTAAGGATCACAATGATAATGTAATTTACTACTTGCTCAAAAGAATCTTATATTTTGGACTTATTTTCAGCAAAATTTAAATTATTCTGTGCATTCAAATTTTTCAAAAGGAATGTCAGCATATATATATATATCTCTGAAATTAAATATCTAAGATTCAGAAAACATAATACTAGGATAAAGGTTTTCTGAAGCCATCATTATATTGGAACCAGAGGTAAAAAAGAGAAGAGGTGCAAGGCGTTTTTTCTTGGTAATTCTGCATTATTGTGGACCTTGCCACCTGCTGGTTTCATTGACATTGATGTAAGTGTGTCCTATATCATTGGGTTGGTTTGTAAATGACTTTGTTGTTCTTTGTGTCTTATCTTATCTTGACCAAGTATGTCCAAATGGCGCTAAGATAGAGCAAGGGTGTGCTTTAAAGTTTGCATCTTCTTAGTGAAGAGAAACAGTGTCAGAGCCAGAGTATGTTTTTAGTGATAACATGGAAATTACATATTCTATAAGGTTCTGATGAGCTCATCCAATATTTAGAGGGTCCTACGCTAACAGTCGTATCAAGGGATATGCTACATTCAACATTATGGGTTGTGGTAATCAAGTAGATGAAATCGAAGAATAGCTCTTCCATTTACTTCTAGTGCTTTTTTATCCTTTCACTGTGAAAATGTTATTTATAAATAACTGTTTCATCCTTATCATCATAGCCAGTAAAAGTCAAGTGCTGAGAGTTCTCCATGTTTTGGACTTGCGTCTCTCAGAAAAGAATACTCAGAGCCACGCTGCTGCTTCTGGTCCCTACAATGCCATGTAACTTGGCTGGACTGTTAGACTTGTTGGTGGGCAGAGTAGAATTTCCTTGTCTTGAGGAAAATATTGTTATTGCAACAAGTAAGCTTTTTCCTAATGCTTTTCTCAATAACAAGACACCCTATTCTCCCTTTACCCCAGGAAGGAAATGGAGGAGTTCAGAATAGCCACTCTAAATATGCCACTCTGGCATAAGGGTTATTTTGAGCTGAAGGCAATTGAGAAAAATCAGGCCTGGGGTGAACTCCCTGCTCTCCCCCATCTGCCTGGAGGTGGCCATAAATTCCCCCTGTGAAGGTGCCCCCCATCACACTGTACCTGGAGGGGAATGACAACCTTGTCACCAGAGACAACAGGCACTGAGACATCTACACAAACAAACCTCACTAGAGAGTTCTTATCTTCCCTTAGTTTCCCCCGTATATTTACATTCTCGCACTTTGCCACCCCTAAAAGGCTAAATGCCTTTTCCTTGTCTTGTGACTTCTCTACAATTTATTGTTCTCTGTTAAGATGCTATATAAGTCCCAAGCTCTAATCATACCTTTAAGTTACTCATAACTGGGTTTCTCCCACATGAGTGCTGTGTGCATGCTGCACCTGTTAACAAACTCTGTTTTTCTCTTCTTAACCTGTCTTTTGTCTAATCTGCAGGGTCCCAGCTAGGGAACCAAGGAGACTAGAGGAGAAAGCTTTTGTTTCCTTCCCACAGAAGTAATGGGGAAATTGTGAAATATAATTAAAACATTTTCTTGGATCTATGAGTAGGAGACCATTAAATAAGATGAATTTTGAAGGAAGACAGTGCTTCTTCATCTCTGTAAATAAGGTTTTGGAAACTAGCACGATGTTCAATCACAAAGTGGCAGGACAAAATGTATAGGCCCATGAGGACTGCTGAAGAACTCTGCCACTGGAAATTGAAACTATAGGAATCCAGTGCCAGTTCATTCCATAGACAGACATTGCTTGGCCCAGCTTTTAAAAAGCAATGACTGTGTTGGTTTATCACCACATGAAGTCACCCTCAGGGCTGGGGATGTAGCTCAGTGGTAGAGCATATGCTTCGCATGCATGAGGCCCCGGGTTCAATTCCTGGCATCTCCAAATCTTTTCAGCAACTGCACTAGTCTGTTCTTTAAGTTCATTCATTAAACATTAGGTGTTTTCCCAATGGGGCATGTGTCATCAGTGCTATACGTTAGTATAAGTTGCAGATGATGTCTTACTATAATAAATGAACTGTATGAAGAGCTAGTCGTATGACAATAATATTTTCTTTCAGTATCGACAGCTTTTTTATTAATCCAAAATAGAAATCTGGCCTTTCCAACAAATCTTTTCTACTCTGTTTGACTCATTCACATCAGTGCTAACATCCTATTTCTTTTAATAAAACCAAATAAGTAGTCGCATAGAAACTTCTCTTCTCTGCCATGGGCATGGCCAACTTAAAGAATAAAAGCACAACAAATGTATTTACAACACTCCTTATTTCTAAAGTGTTTTCACGTATGTTATCTTTTTAGTATTCACAGTGAAGTTATATAACATAATGGAGCCAGGACTGCCTCATGTGCTTCGCACATTTTAATGCTACACCCTATTATCCTAGACAATTCCCTGATTTAGGGCTTCAGTATAATCCATGGGATTAAAGTGGATTCATTGAGATCAAGCTGTTTGATAGTTATCTTTGCCGTACAGTTTTGATCTCCATGTATAAAGAGGTATAGGGTGAAAGGTTTTAAAATTGTGCCTGCATATCTTTGGGAGAAGAAGTTGACTCAAACCTCACGAGAAGTTTCTGGTTATCCAGCACAAGTGAAACCTGTTGACCTTGGGCCTTGTTAAAAGAGGAACTGAAGGTAGTCAATTTTCTGCATGCAGTGGAGGACGTTGTGGATGATTATACAGACGCATATATTTACGTTTCACTGTCTACAGTGAAGTAGTATTCTACTTTGAACAGTGTTACATCTTATTCTGGGGAAACATTAGTGACGTGAACTCGGGTTTATGTGAGGGAGTGACAAAATAAAGAGATGTCTCAGGTGAGTCCTCCTTTTCGGCATTAGTGATCTATACGAGTAATCGGTTGTACACCTTCACCCTAACATCTGTTAAATTGTGTTCACCTTTCTGATATGAACAGAACTCAGATAGCTCTCATGATGTCAATCACCCTTTTTTTTGGATGACACATGATGATATTTGGCATTAACGAAGCTGGAGACCCCTGTGTTGAACGTCACCCTGGAGCTGGCATTGACCGGCTTGACTTGTTTGCATTATGAAGAAAACCTGGAGATCAGTTGCTCGACACTTAATTTGCTAGGATAAATCCAGGACTTTCAGATCAAAGACATTTTTAATTATGTAATACAAGGTTGTACATGGATTCATATTTCAGAGGAATATTAAAAACTCCCTTAGCTTATTCACAATCTTTGAAAAGCTGTTAAACCTGAGAAGAGAATTAAGCAATTTCTTTGATTACTAACATATATTACACATGTTTTTGCTTCGTTTGAAGTAGCATCCCTTCTCAGCGTGCCCTCAGTGTCGAAGTTTCCTTTCTTAGCGCGCTAAGATGTTTGGAAAGGGGGAGAGAAAGGTTACGTGCATCGGCTTTGCCCCTGTCACTACCTGCCCAAAGCTGTGTGACAATCCCCATATTTTCTTGACAACCTTAACTACACCCTTCTCTTTTCTTAAAGCACTTAAGAGTGACTTAACTGTCAAGCTCTTGAACTGAAGTCAAATACCATTTCATTTTTTATATTCTGGAAAATGAGAAGACTGTCATAGAAGTAAAACCAGAAAACCGTAAAACAAATAAATGAGTATGGATGTTTTCTATGCCGTAGAGGACTGAAAAGAGAAAAAAGAAATCGTGTGACACCTAAGTATAATGACAGTAACAATGATGACAACAGAACTTGCTATGTGTCAGGGGATGCTCTTAGCTATTCACTTATGGTAGCTCATTCATTCCTCACAAAGACCTTATGGGATAGGTGCCATTTTAAGCCCCCTTTTAAAATTGAGGAAACTGGGATGTCAAAAACATGCTTCAGGTCATATTTCTAGGAAGGAGTGAGGCCACTACACAGTAGGGAGAATCGGTCTGGCCCTGGCATTAGGGAGCTTTTTAATGCTGAGAAATCAATTTGTCTTATGGTCTCAATTCCTTTGCTTGCACAGAGGAGGTGGTATGCTGGAGGAGACCTGGGCTGGGCTTAGTTGCCGACTGCATCCCACGCTCAGGATTCTGACTAGGTGCTTGGGTAGGTTTTGCAGCCACAGTGACCCTCAACAGTTTTCACAGAAGATGGAGATAATACTTATCTCATAGGCGTTTGGGAGATTTGAAAAGTTAACACATTTCACATGCTTTCCAGAGTTCCTGACACATTGACAGTCAATAAATATGAGTTCCTATCCTTTCTCTTTATCAAATAATGGAAAGATGATATCCGGGCAGTCTTATAAATCTAAAACAACGATTCCAAGACAAGTTTTAGAGAATTGAAGAATATAACTGATGAAAAAATATATAGGTACATGGAAATATAAATGATTCCAAGGTTTTTTGCAACATTTTCAGAAACGATAATAGTAGAGTAGAATATTCAATATAGTAGAACAGAATTATTCCAATTGGAGTTAGAGTATGGTAAAAGTGCTTTGAGTTTAAAGAAGGTAGCGAACTGATGACCTGCAAGGGTCTGGGGATTTTCAAGGAGCAGGGAAACAGGGCAGACAGTGAAGGCTGCGTAGCCTGTCAAAGAAGCAAAAAAGTGCTCACCATCCCCAAAGTGACTACGTGTACAGAGGAGGCCAGACAGCACGAGACTTAAGAGAATGATGCATTCACGTTTGGTGGGAGCAGAGTTAATAATGATGCCGAGTCAGGGAGTGGGAGATAAGCAGGAAAGGAAACTTGCAGTCAAAGTTGGGATGACTCTAAAAGTCTAGGAATTTGCTCTTGATCCTGGCGATAAACGGAATTAAGCACCCAACATTAGACTTCAGTGCTTCCTGCATTTTTCATTTCCTCTTCGCTCCATTGATTCCTGGAATATTCAGTTCAGAATCATTCTCTCCATCCAGATTCCCTGGATCCACCAGGCGTTGCTAGGTGCACCTCTGCTGAACTCTCATATGTCCCAAGCTGCATTTTTCACAAAACTTACCACACTAAACTATAATTTCTTGGGTATTTGTCTTCTCTTTGGACTGTGAGCTCCTGGAGAACAGAGATCACCTCTTACTCATACTGGTGTTTTTTAATAATAAACTTTACATTTTACAGTAGTTTTAGATTTACAGAAAAATTGAGAAGATGATACAGAGTCCCCATGTACCCCTGAACAGTTTCCCTTATTGTTGACATCGTATATCAGTATGGTAAAATTATTAAAATTAATGAACCAATATTGATGCATAATTAACTGAAGTCCACAGCTTATTCAGATTTTCTTGGTTTTTATCTAGTGTCCCATCTCTGTTCCAGGATCCTATCCAGGATGTGCCATTACATTTAGTTGTCATCTGTCCTCAATTTCTTTGGCAGTGTGACTGTGTCTCAGATTTGCTTTGTTTTGGGTGAACCTGACAGTGTTGAGGTCGGGTGTATACCAGTACTGGCGATATTGTAGGACCCCTTTTATTGGAACTAGTCTGATGTTTATCTCATGAGTAGACTGCCGCCACGAGCTTGGAAAAGAAAGGCACAGAGGTAAAACGCTGTTTTCATTACATCATGTCAAAGCCATATACTATCAGAATACTTCATCATTGTATATATTGGCTTGATCCCCTGGCTGAGTTTTTTCAGGTTTCTTCACTGTACGGTTCCTTTCCCCACTCTTTCTATACTGTTATACTGTACTGTATTCTTTGGAAGGAAATCACTATGAGTAGCTCACACTTAATGAGTAGGAAGTTAGGCTTTCCTTTCTCTAGGGTAGAGAACCTATATACATTATTTTGAATTCTTTGACACAGGAACTCGCCACCATTTATTAATTTATTCAATTATTTATCAGTAAGTATATGTGTATATTTATTTTATACTTTGGGTTATAATCCGATGTGACTTTATTTCTTTTTTTGCTCAAATTGTTCCTGTTTTGGCTATTGTGAGCTCTTTCAGTTGGCTCCCGTGTCCCTTTGACACACCCCATCAATGTGTATTTGTGTGTCTTAAGAACTTACTCTCTGACACTACAAGATGTTGCAAGCTCATCTTGCAAGTTTCCTGTCTCAATCTTAGAATCAGCTATTTCTCAAAGGAGCCCTGGTTCCTTTTTTTGAAGGATGGTATTAGAAACTAAGATCTGGGAGCTGGGTGTGCTTATTGCTTATGGAGACATCCTTTCTTTGAGTTCATCTCCCCTCACTAGGCAAGAAAATATACATGTGTATACCCACCCATGTATAGCTATAGGTATTTCTGTATGGAACTATCTGTGTCTACACTGAGTGAAACATGAGTTTATACTGATGTCTCCAACTCTGATGCATTGCCACATGATGCTTGAGACTGCAGGTCTCCTGTAACAGTCCTGAGCTCATCGTCCCCTCTAAAATAAGGCTTGGGATCCTATTCTGACCCTAAAGTCTCCCTTTTCATGCCTCTCACTCCTCTACCTCTGTTTAACGTTCCTGAGAACGCCAGTGCCCTGAACCTTCTGCTCCTAGCTGAAGTCCTTCCCTTTTGTGTTTGGGGGTCTCATTACATTGACCGTGCTTTGCCATTTGTTCATTGTCCTTCAATAGACTCCTTTTTCTAAAACTAAAACCTGCCTGAATCCAGTTAGATGCCTTCTTCATGGTGATAGCCAGGTTTCTCAGTAATGTAAAAAAGTATATATGCAATACTGATTGATGCTGGTAATGAGCACGAAAGAGACCAGACTTCAACTGGGTCCTCAATACCACGCAATCCTCCTATGTCTCTTATTGAACTCTCCCTTCCATCCTCTTAAATGATGATTGAAATCTTCTCCATTCTCTTTAAACCCTTAACTCTGCAACCTTCCCTTTCACTTGTGGCAGAGAACCTTCTTTTCTATTTATTGGTCTTAAGATATGATCTAATCAACGGGGGATTTGCTGATAAAACTTTTGTAAAATCTACAGTCTAGCATAAATTTTGGGAAGAGACTAAGCAGAATTGTTCTGGTGGATTAGAAGCCCTAGGTCATACATTTTATATTTATTTATAAGAGGTTTAGTACTCCTTTTAGTGAATTTATTTTGAACCCTAGAAAAAGAAAATTAAAAAATGGATGTTAACTAGACTTATTGTGGTGATCATTTCACAATAGATACTTATGTTAAATCATTACGTTGTACACCTGAAACTAAATATAATGTTATATGTTAATTATATTTCAATAAAAAAAATTTCCAGTTCCACATGTAAGAAGCTTAGAAGTTGTCACTCCATTCTGACAAGTAAAAATCTGAACAGGCTGCAAAATCAGCGACTCTCCTTAAATCAGTAAGAGAGGTGAGGACACTGCAAACTGCTGAACTTGAGATTGGAAAGACAGATAGGTGAACACAGGGAATCACGCTTTAGCAGAGCACAGACTCAGGAACAGAGACCACAGTAGACCCCTGTGCCACTACAGAGCCTATGGACATTAATAGAATAATAAAGGAATACTATGAACGACTGTATGTCTACAAATTTGATAACCTAGAAAAAATGAACCAATTCCTTGAAAGACACCATTTGCCAAAACTCACACAAGAAAAAATATACAATCTGAGGAAGCCTATATTTATTAAAGAAATTGGATCATTAACTAATAAGCTTCCAAAATAGTAAGCACCAGGCCCAGATGGGTTACTAGTGAATTCTATCAAATATTTAAGGAAGAAATCTTACCAGTTCTCCACCGTCTCTTTCAGAGCAGAGAAGCAAAGGAAATACTTCCTAACTCATTCTACGAGGCCAGCATTACCCTAATATCAAAACCAGACAAAGATTTTACAAAAAAAAGAAAACTATAGAGCAATATGTCTCACATACATAGATATAAAAATTCTCAACAAAGTATTAGCAAATCAAATGCAACAACGTATAAAAGGAAATCCATACCAAAACCAGGTGGGATTTATCCCAGGCGTACAAGGCTGGTTCAACTTTCAAAAGTCAATTAATGCAATCCATCATATCAATATTAAATAAAAAAATAATATATGTTTATTTAAAAAACAAAAATCACGTGATCGTATCAATAGATGCAGGAAAAGCATTTGACAAAATCCAACACGCATTCATCATAAAAACTCTCAGTAAGCTGGGAACAGAGAGGAACTTCCCCAACTTGAAATAAGACAATCTGAAAAAGGCTATGTACGGTAATGATTCCAACTATACGACATTCTGGAAAAGGCAAAATTATGGATACAGTAAAAAGACCAGTGGTTTTCAGGTATTGGGGCAGGAAAGAGAGGAAAGGGATTAATATGTGGAGCACAGAGGTTTTTACGGCAGTGAAAATTCTCTGTATGATGTTATAACGATGCCTATATGTCATTATACATTTGTCTAAATCCATAGGATGTAAGGCAGGAAGAGTAATCTATGGACTTTGGATGAAAATGATGTATCAATGTAGATTCATCAACTGTAACAAATGTACCACATTGGTGGGAGATGCTGGTGATGGGGAGGCTGTGGCACATACAGTAGTAGGGGGGTGTATGAGAAATCTCGGTACCTTCTCCTTAATTTTGCTGTAAATCTAAATTGTCTCTAGAAAAATTAAGTTTTTGTTAAAAATACGATTTCTTAGGAGAAGGAAATTATCTAATTCCATCTGTATTGAAAGGGCTATAATTACAAGCGACACTCAAAGTTTTATTTTGGTTTTTTTGCTTGCTTTACTAATATTCATGTAAAAAATACAAAAACTCTATGTGAATTTAAAATTAAAACATAAATACAAAATGAAAAGTAAGTTTTTGCAGTGTAAAAACCAAATGGAATAAGAGGAAAAAAGCCTTGACTTAGGTATCAGAAAGTATTAAAAACAAACCAAAAAACAAAACAAAAGTCTTCTCTTGAGGAGGTAATCAGAGGCCTCTAGTTCAGGATGGCCATGGATATTCAGCAAATCTCTTGCTTACGTATTTTCAAGGTACTGGGCTGATGGGATAAGTAATTTTCATAGCTGGGTAATTGTAGCTGAAAAGAACAGCATGACAGACGATTTTAAAATGCCTGAATATTGCACAAAACCCTCTCTCCTCAAGTTGTATCTGTTTCATTTAATACAGAGGAATGAAAATATGAACGTCTTTCACCAATATAAAATAAGAGAATAACGACTTTAATTATATTTTCAGTCGCTTTCATCACATCCCTCCTTTTGTAAATTGTTTGAGGAACGAGCATGTGTTTCAGAATTCTCGCTTGAGGACTGTTCACTCACAGGGTTTTGCTTAAAATTAGATTTGGAATCCATCTGGTACGGCAGAAGTAAAAGATCTTCCCTTCAGTTGAAGGGGAAAACACATTGATCATATGCTTTTATCATGCTGGAAAGCTGAATGTTTTCCATTTTTATTAAGTGGGAACACAAGGAACAGCGTGAGCAGAGCACAACTTATGGTCGCGAACCGCAGGACTTGGCAACTGCAGCCCCTCATGGATTTCGGAGCACTGATGCTCTCTCTACCTGCTTGGATAGATAGAAATGGAAAACCATCTAACTTTACAGTTGGTACATCAAATACCCATGAAAAAATGTCCCAGGGGTGGTCGCTGCCTTAGGGCCCATATGCTCTAGCGTCTGTCTTAACTCATCTTCCAACCTCCAAGGTAAACATGGGCACTTGTTCCTTGGGTCACACGAACAAGTTGTCAAACTTTTCCTCTGCCTCAGTGTTCCACAAAACTAGAGACAAAACAGACAAGAGAGAAAATGGAAAGGATTAAAGAGACATTATCATCCTTACCTCAGTTATCACTAAATGGGAGAGGGAATTATTCTGCTTTGAAAAACAACAGTCTACTTTGCAAGTGAAATCTCCGCATTGGCTGATGGTGTAGTAGGAACCAGTGTGGCTCTAATCCAGTTTTTCTGACTAATAACTAGGAAGAGATGTAATTTGAGGAACAAATCAGAAGAAGCGTGGAGGCAAAATGTCTGACGGAGAAATTAAGAAAATACTCATTGGCGTGTTTTGCTCTTTCTTCTAAGTGTTTTCTTTACTAGAGAGTTCACAACAATTTTATTCCCTAGTTTTCCCGGAATGAAGTTAACATCCCTCCTCTCAGTCTTGAGATAGCACAGATACCAGATTTCACCGACGAGTCTCCATGGTAAGGCATTTTGTGACAGGCTTTTATTCCCTCTCGTTGACATAAAGTGTGAAACATTTAGAGTATAGTCCATAAAGCCATGGCACATACCTTTCTGGTAGTGCACACCTTGGAATAGAAAGGAATGAGGATGAAAGGACTCTCAAAACACTGGCTCGGAACAAGGAAGACAGACAGAATAGCAATCTTAGGCGTATGTACAGCAGTTGTGAAACTGTCTCCCAGATGCTGTAACTCGGGTAGCCAGATGCTTCCAGTTGTCTACATCCATTTGCCAGGCATTAAGCAGCTATTTTTATTGCTGCAGTTGGCACTTTCCTCTTGTCTTCTGCAGCTCTCCTTCCTCCCTGATTTCTGCTACATGGGCTCCCCAGCCCTCTTTATACCTTTCAGACACTCCCCTCTGTCATTTTTTACTTTATCCTTGTCTTCTCTCCACTCCGTAGACGTTGGTGTTCGATGTAGATGCTGGCCTCACCGTGGGTCCTTTCCTCTCATTCAGTCACATTTCCACTTCACTCCACGTGTGCAAAGTGTTAAAACGGAACTCACTCTTTGCCTTTGTCTTTCCCCACTCGAGCCAAACTTACTCTTCCCCCGTGGTCTTTCTTAGGATTGGTGCCGGCCCCTTCATTCAGTCAATCACATAAAGTGA
Source organism: Equus przewalskii (assembly GCF_037783145.1). Taxonomy (NCBI): domain Eukaryota; kingdom Metazoa; phylum Chordata; class Mammalia; order Perissodactyla; family Equidae; genus Equus; species Equus przewalskii. The sequence goes on along the minus strand of NC_091837.1, from coordinate 89,841,967 downwards.
AAAGCGTGACATCACTGTAGACTCTTCCTTCTCACTTCCTTCCCCTGAAATGATTATTACAAAGGTCTACTGCTGCTGCGTTCTACTTATTTCTGAGCTCCATTCTTCTTCTCCAACTTCACTGGCTAAGACCTATTCATCTCCTTTAGGTTTTTATATCTGATACCCTGCCTCTAGTATCATATATCTATATTCATTAACATTTAGGTCATTTTTGTTAAATATACATTTACTCATACAGCCACTCTTTCTGAAATCTTTATTATATCCTGCTGCTTTTGAGTTAAATTCCAATGTCCTCAGTGTGATCCGTATGGGGTCTTTATCATCTGCCCCTATCCGATTGTAATAGTCATCTGTTGCTGCATAGAAAAGTTATACCAAAGTTTAGCAGGTTAAAACAACAAACATCTTTTCATAGTTTCTGTGGCAAGGATCCAAGCACAGACAAGCAGGTGCCTCTGACACAGGCTCTCTCACAAAGTTGCACCCAAGTTGTCCCCCAGCCTGTAGGGATCTTAAAGTTTAGCTGGTTTGGGGGGTTTGGCAGGGCTCAGATCTTCACTGGCTGTTCACTGTGATACTATTAGCTTCTTGCCACTTGGCCTCATTAGGGCTCCTCACCAAATGGCAGCTTGTTTCCCTGAGAGTTAAAACTCTGAGAAAGAGCCGGAAAGGCAAGCATGATGGAAGTCTTAGCATCCAGGAATCTCAGGAAAGACATCCTATCACTTTGCCACATTCTACTTAGACGAGAGTCGCTAGGGCCAATCACGGTAAAGAGGGGGCATTAAAGAAGGCTTTAATACCAGCAGGGGGATGTGCGGGGGTCATCTCAGAGGCTGCCTGCCACATGCAGAGCCTGGTGTGATCTGTTACTCTCTCCATTCCCTGGCTGTCGTATGTAGGTATTTAAACATATTGCATTGTTTTTCTTGAATCTGCTTTTGGACACACTGTTTCTTTTCCTGATAGGTTCTTTCCCTAGACAGATTGAACAGCTCCTGTTCATGCTTCAAATTCAGCTTTAGGTACGAGCTCCTCCCTAAGACCTTCTGGGAGCTTTCATTGTCATGTCTTCTGTTCCCGCTGCGTTCCTCTGTTATTGTGTCTGCTACACGATGCTGAGTTTATTAGCTACGAGTTTCCGCTTAGACTGCGAGGTCCTTGAAAGCATGGGATCTGTTACATTCAATGCTCATTGAATAGAAATCAATGAATTATAAAATGAACCGAATAGCTTTGAATTGACCGCATTAACTACACTATCGTTTTCATGATGTATTATACCCAGTTTATAATGTATCATTGTAATACTGTCAATTCTCTGAAAATAAGACATGCACAAGTGAAGAGATAAATTCAGTAAATTATTGATTTCCTTCTATTTATTATGTTGATTATGGGGCAAAAAATACTGTGTAAATTATGGTCCCTTCGAGGAGGTCGTAATTTGACGGTAGCAGTGTATCTTACAGAGAAAGCTGCAAACCTCAGCTTTATCACCTTTAGTTATGCTTTTTCGGCGAATCTCAGTATTTTTCAGCCTTATAATAACATACTGATATCAACTTCAGAGAGTTGCTGTAAGCATTAACTTTAGTTCTCCTCTTTATATCATATTCTTTGGTGTTACTTTAGATCACCATACTGCGAAGCATCTTTTAGGATGTTTCTATGATTTTCTTCAACCAGTCTTATTCTCTTCTGTGGAATGTAAAATTAAATGTGGTGTGATTTTGAGGCATCAAAGGAGGGTAAAATGATAATATTGTTTACCTTGATGCAACAATACATGGCGCAGTAATAATGTGTGGCATAGTAATAATTTGTGGCATAGCAGTATAAAAAAGGAATAAAAAGAAACTAATGAAGTAATAAAATATAATAAAAAATAAAAATAATACATGATAAAATAATAAAAATAGAAATGGAATCTTAGCTTACCACTTGAATCAAAACGACAAATATTTTAAATGATTTTTAAAATTTTAGGCGTTTCAGAGACAAAGAATTGAGTATGTAATCATTTACTTAAAGGTTTATGTTATAAATATATACATGATATCAATGATATATAAATGATCTTAATGACCTTGACGTTGAAAAAACCAAGCTGTAAAGAGAGAAATGTTGAGGTTGGAGGTGTTAGAGGGATGTAGCAAGCCGTAATATCTTTATTTTTCCACGGTGCAGGAGACCAGAAATAACAACTCAAACTGATGGAAATGAAGTTTAAGTATATAATTTAAAAAACAAGCACTAGATGACTAGAAAATGATACAGTATTCGATTGGGGGGAAAGAAAGGGGGGGTAGAAGGTAATTTAAATAAGCCAAATGCTCCTATTTCAATGACAACCATCAATAGGTACTGTATAAAGCTGACGACTAAGTGGAGCTGTAAGGTGTACGTACGTCACGGCAGTTACTACCCAGAATCACCAGACACCAAAAACCTCGTACCTGGCAGCCTCTGCAGACAGCATGGATGGTGCTAAAGGATAGAGCAGATGGTTGTGTTCTTCATTCTGGATGTTTCAATTTTTTATACTGTGCTCTACACATGAATAAATGAATAAAACATATTGTGGCATCCCTCAGTATCCAAAATTGGCCAAAATGTCTTCATTATAATATTTCTTTCCACTTACTTGGAATAAAAAATAACTGGCCTATTTTCTCAGAAGATACAAAAACAATGATTCTTCTAGATAAGGATATTATGACAGTTAGGAAAAAAAATTCTGAGTGAATGAAATTCATAAGGAACATTGCTTTGAGGCAGTGTGTATAGTGGACAGAGCTCGTATTTAAAGGACAGATGGGGTTCTAGGCCACATTATTTGCTGATTACATTATATTATCACAAGTTGCCTAACCTTTCTGAGCTTGTTTGTATGTGTAAATTGGAGTTAACATGTACCTCACAGGGTACTGCAAAGATTAATTGTGATGATTTTTTTTCTTAAGATTGGCACCTGAGCTAACAACTGTTGCCAATCTTCTTTTTTTTTTCTTCCTGCTTTTTTCTCCCCAAATCCCCCCAGTACATAGTTGTATATATTTTAGTTGTGGGTCCTTCTAGTTGTGGCATTAATTGTGATGATTTAAATAAAGTGTCCTTACCCAATAACCATTCATAAAACGTTAGGTTTCTGACATTCTTGCTGGCTGATTGTGAGGAGATAAATTGAAGCAGTGATGCTCTGAGGGTGGAATGAGTGGAAGATGTCAACTCCATCCATAGCCAGAGTCATTAACTGTTTTATGACTAGGATGATGCACATTTTTAATCCTTATTTAATATAAAATTTTCTCAAAATTTAGTAACAATTTTAACTATGTCACCCTCACAGATATAATGTTACTTTTTAAATTTAACTTTATTTTTTCCATTGACTGGCCTAAATTTTTTAAGTACCCAATGCAGATCACAGCTTCGGGAATTCTCCTCACCACAAACCAACTTGCATCTTTACCACTTCCGCTGATACGACTTCCTTTTGGAGTGTTAACCTCTCAGTTAATGGGAATGAACAAAATGATTTTCTGAACTTGGGTAGGAAAAATTTACTCCTTTGAGAATAAGAACCACTTTTTAGTATATTTTCCATTAACATATATTTAAGTGTTTGGCTAATCCTCATTTACTTACTATGTAGTGTTCTATGGGACTCAAAATATCCTCCTTTTGTGGCTCTATCTATTTTTAACTACACAATTTCACTCAGTGTTTTGCTTACAATAAATTTCAGTTAGAATTGTATGTACTAACAAACAGGATCATTAGCATCTATTTTATCAGAGCATTGCCCAAAATACTTCCATCTGAAATATAAGAGATCCAAATGTATTCCTTATGTTAAAAGGCATAAAAAATGTTCGCTCTGTATGACTCAGTGTCCCTTGCAGGGGCTGAAGGGTACTTTATGGAGTGGTTAGAGTTGTTCAACTGAAGATATTCCAGTACCTAGTGAAATTTATTATTTGTATTTCACACGAACAAATGTTTCAATGATGTAGCAAGAGAGTGGTAGAACTGGACTATGGCGTCTTTGTAGAAAGTTTTAGATGTCCTTGTTGATCACAATTGTACTAAAAAAACGGCAAAAAAAAACCAGTCTCTACTAACAATGCAAAACTCAATTTGACTGAATTTTATGGACTCATTATTATACCCCTATGTTACATAATAAACTGTGCAAACAAATATTTTCTCCCAGTCTGTGGCTTATCCTTTCCTTGTTTTAGCAGTGAATTTAGAAGAGTAAAAGTCTTTAAATTGATGACATCAACATAGCTGTATTTCTCTCCAAACATGTTCAGCTCTGCAAGTGCAAGGGTAGATAAAGCATATTTGAGTTTAACTGGACACGTGGTTTTGCCCCAGAATAAGGTGACAGCAGGTAAGGCAGCCATGTTGACGGCCTATTCACTGTATTGATTAAAACAATTGACCTTGAAATTGAGGGGGGGCTAAAGAAGAACAAAAGGAGGTGGGGCTGAGGGATGATAGCGAGGTGCTAAGATCAGTGCGTTGTGGGTCCCTGTTGGGATGTGGAATTTTGAAAGTCAGGGTATTAGAGGATGTGAGCTGGAAAAACAGAAGGGAGGTATCTGCAATCACTGTTCTGAGAGAATGTTCAGTTTTTAATGATGATAAATTCCAGGGAGTGACTCTGGAATCAGTGACTGAAGAAGAGGAGGTCAGATAACAGAGACCTCAAGACACGGGAGAGACCGCGGATGCAGACATTGAATCACCAAGAATTAAGACGTTGGGGAGACTGAACTTGAGCCAGGAACCAAAATGTTCACGACAGTAGAAGGACTGGCCAGGATCTCACCGAGTGAGTGGAACAATGAGCATTAGTGAGTGGCATGGTCAGGTAGCATAAATTGCGTGTCATAGAGAAGAGAGTCCTGGAAAAGGATAGTGTCCCTTCTGTCTGTCTGACCCCTACTGCAGTAGCAGGGAGCTGGAAACAATTGAGTACACTTAAAAATATTGTTCTGGGAAAGGGAAAATAAAAGCTCGTGAAATAAACTAAACTGTCAAAAGAAATAGGTATATTTGGAAAATGGGTTATTCTACACATTGGCTGTTTTGGTAAATTGCCAAAAAACTGACATATAGCCCCACAGAAGCAGGTTGATGGATAATATATTATCTGGCCTATGTTGGTGAGAAAGAGGGGAAAAAAGAAGCAGTTCCTACATTCAAAAGCCAGCCTGCCACTCACAGCCAGACCATGTTATTCATTTTTTAAAATAAACACAGAACACCAACCTCAGACAAGGTTACCCTGAGACCGTGATAAAATGAGCCGTAGGGAGCCCACTTCGTAATTTCATTTGGAGCACAGACAAAAACAAGGTCCCTCTGTCATCCACAAAGTACTAAACACCTCCTCCTCCCATCAGCAAAATAAGTGATTGCTGCTTCCTCACCACTTACAGCTTTAGCCTCAGGCTAGCCTGCCCTCCCTGAGGGAAGGTTAATTACAATACCCCATCGTGGAACTGCCCTGTTCTCATGGCACCCAGTCTAAGGCAAACCTCCCCCGAATCACCAACAAAGCCCACATCCCACAACAGGTTCTTTCTGAGACTTTCTTACTGAAATGCCCACGTGTCCATGTGGTGTGGGCTTTCCTCACTGCCACGACCAAGAAGCCCAACTTGTCAGCTTGTTTCACTACAGGTGTGTTTCTGGTGGTATTTGATTGAAAAGAATTGACATTGGATATTTAAATATATTTTATTTTACTGAACTGGACTGTCTTATATGATAGCCACTAGACGTCACTACTTTAAATGGAGTAAAATAGAATTAAAAAAATCAATTCCACCATCTCATGGCCACATTTCAATTTCTCACAGCGCCGCATGTTGGACAGTGTGTAGACAGCGATCATGTCCACCACCACAGGAAGTTCTACTGGACAACATGGCTATAGAGGTTTCGAAGTTTATATCTGCAGTCTTAATTTCCTTTTTACCACAAAAGGTAATTAAAAGAGTCTTTTATCTTTTAATATGTCCACTAATGTTAATAAATAAAATACCAAATATTATGCTTTTCAGAGTTTCTGTTACCTTATTTATTTTTACATGTCTTATTTGT